>NW_024040247.1:0-26190 GCF_014851395.1 Micropterus salmoides
TATGCTGGGGAGGTGAGTTATACATAACCGCATCACTTTATGTTAGCTGTACTGTATAAGTTAATGTGGAAAGTCTGGGAAATTTAAAATGAACCTGTCTGTCTTGGTCAGGTCCTATATGATGTTCGAGGGATCCTGGAGAAGAACAGAGACACCTTCAGAGACGACATCCTAAACATGCTCAAGGACAGCAGGCAGGACATTCAGTTACATTAAATGAAGAGTTGTTTGGATCTGTAATAAGTCCTGAGATTGTATTAAGTTATAGGGTCAATTCAGTCATTCAACAAATAAATGCTTTGCATGCTTTGCATGTCCTTCTGTTTACCCAGTTTTTTGAGCTGGTATGAATCTTGATGCAAATTTATTCTACTTATTTTAAAGACTAATATACACTGTTTTTAGGTGAAAACCATAATCCAAAAACTAAATATACAGAAATGTGCTTCTGACAATGTCTGATAGGCTTGGAGGACAACTGAATCGCCCCAAAACTGTAATATCACATCTCATTAAGAAATGTCAAGTTCTCTCTTGCTAGCAATATATTGATACATTTCCTGAAAATGTCTTTATTTTTCAAGAAAAAAAAATCAGCTACAGTTTCATCGATATTATCAGTATTTCCACTAAAATCACTTATCATGTGTGTGATACATTATATTTCTGCTGCTTTGCAGGCTGGACTTTATCTATGACTTATTTGAGAAGGTCGGCAGCAGGAACAATGAGGAGAAGATGGGAACAGCCAGACGCAAACCTACTGTGAGCTCCCAGTTCAGGGTGAGTGATGCAAGCAGTTTGAAATTATTAGAGACCCAACGTAACATGCAACTCGCAACAAAGGGTTTAAACCACAGGCGGCTGAGAGAATAGTTATGTATACATTTCCGTGCTTAGTCTAAAAAAAATATAATTAAAAAGAAATTAATGACAATGTCCATCGTATTTTCCCAGAACTCACATCTTCAAATTTCCTGTTTTGTTTGACACAGTGTAAAAGATAAAGATATTCACTTTATAGTGATATAAAACAGAGAAAAGCAACAAATCCTTACATTTTAAGAAACAAGGAATAGTAAATATTTGCAAAATAAAGTAAATGACTAATTGTTTCAACCCTACTGAGACATAAGAGCTGAGGATGAACTATTTCAAGAAACTATTTTTTCAAGGTTCTTTTTGTACATGTAATGATCATTGAAGGAGTAACTATGGTCATTTTGTTCAACAGCATGCAAAAGAAAAAACATTTTTTTTCCTTTCTCTGTCTCCTCAGGACTCCCTCCATGCTCTCATGGCCACTCTGAGTGTATCCAACCCTTTCTTCATTCGCTGCATTAAACCCAACATGAAAAAAAGTCTGTTTTTGTCTCACACCTCTATCGGTTCTCAAATTCACATTGATACTGTCTCAGAGCCTGACTGACAATCACCCTCATTATATATTAATGTTATATAATCTTTCTTATTTTACTTGTAGAATCCAAATGTGTTTGACCCAGAGGTCGTCCTGAACCAGCTGAGGTATTCTGGGATGTTGGAAACTGTGAAGATCCGTCGGGCTGGGTTCCCCGTCCGCAGAACTTTCAAAGATTTCTTCTCTCGGTGAGTATCTCTGTGTCTCTGAATTTTCACCCATCTCTCTCTCTTTTGTTGTCCCTCACACTTCTTTTCTGCCTACCAGGTATAAGATCATTCTGAAAGACAAGGTACCAGCAGCAGTAGATGATAAGAAGAGAAGCACAGACCTTCTAACCAAATATGACAAAACCAAGAAAGAGTGGCAGTTTGGCAAGACTAAGGTAAGATTTAGTAGTTTTTGGCAACAACCTTTCAGACTCTAGAAAGCTATCGTGACAGACATGATGATGATATGATGATTTGAACCACCAACACTAGTAACAATGATGATAAACATTATCCGTCATTTAATATGTTTTCTATACATGACATTAGATGTCTTCAAGATAACACTCCACCTTTTGTTCTGCAGGTGTTTATGAAAGAGTCTCTGGAGCAGCGTTTAGAGAAAGACAGAGATGAAATCCGACGCCAAGCTGCCATGATAATTCGAGCCCACCTACTTACTTTCTCTGCCAAGTAAGACCCTCCTAATATGACATTTTGGGCATTCATGTACAAGACGGTGCCTCTCTAATAGCTACAAAAGATACTGTGTGCTAGTCCTTCTGTTTTATGTTTTTCCATTTTTGTCTAAAGGAAGCACTTCAAGCGTGTACGTGCCAGCGTCGTCACCCTCCAGAAACACTTCAGAAAGCACATCCAACGCAGACGGTTCTTGAGGCAGCGCAAGGCGGCGCTGGTGCTGCAGAGACACAGGCGAGGTCAGGTTGCGCGTTCTCTAGTTCGAAAACTCAGAGAGGAGAAGAAGAAGGAGGAGGAACAGAAGAAGACAGAGGAGGGAGAGAAGAAGACGGCAGGCGACGGGGAGCAGGAGGAAGTGAACGAAGGAGATGAGAAAAAAGATAAATCCTCTGAGGAAAATTCAGTGCGTCAAGTTTAGATTTTTTTATATTATAACCGTGGATTGTGCAGCTCATTCTCCTCCCTTTGATTTACAGAATTAAGACTGAAAATAAAATTTTTGGTTTGTTCAAATTGTTAAATATTTCCATTCCCTCCACTCTAGGACGAGGCCCGGCAGATGGAGGAGATCCTGCAGCTGGAGCGAGAGATCGAGCGCTTGCAGAAGAAGAGAGAGGACGAGGTGTCCCAGCTGTGTGAGTCCTCCAAACAGGAGCTTCAGCTGCGCCGGGATGCTGAGCTCAAACGGATGAAGAAGGAGGCGTCGCGTAAGGCCACGGAGCTCATTGACCTCCTGAACTTTGGAGGTGTGGATCCTTCTCTGGGAGCATCCGCATCCAAACCTGCTGCAGAGGCGAAAGCTCCCAAAGCCGCAAGTGCTGCCAGAGATCCGTCCAAAGAGGAAGAGGTGGACGAGGGGTTTCACGCTGAAGAGGAGTGCATCCCTCTCCCTGACTTCCCTCCTCCTGCTGAGACAGACACTCCTTTGGATCAGGAGATATTTGCTCACCTTCCTCCTCCCCCGCCTGCTTTTGCAGAGGGGACAGTGCCTCCTGCGCCACCTCCTCCCTCTCCTCTGCCTGCAGACGGCGTGCCTGTAGCTGGAATTCCTCCCCCTCCTCCTCTCCCTCCACCTGAAGATGGCTCGGCTGCCCCTCCTCCACCACCACCACCACCGCCCCCTCCCCCAGGAGAGGGAGGCAAAGCAGAGCCGGAAAGGAAGGTGAGTATGGTGGAGAGCCTCGGCGACGGCGAGGAGCCTATCTACAGCATGCCGGCTGACACAGAGTCAGATTATGACCAGGAGGAGGAGGAAGGGTCCGTCACTGCCGGGGACGACAGCTCCGTATCAGGGAGCAACCGCGGGAGTGCCGCTGTGGCGGACGAGGAGCACCCGAGGAAGTCGACCTGCACCAACGCCAGCATCGAGTCCTACAGAGGCAGCTCTGACTCTGTGAGGACACACACTCACACGCATCCTCACACGCGTGCACGCAGATATGTATGAACAGCTGAACAGTGAAAATCTTTTGAATTTTTACTCAGTATTGTTAAAACATCTGACAACGTACTGTACTTATAACCACTGTTGTGTTAATTTGTTGTTATACAAAAACTAATTCATGTTGTTGTGTGATGTTGCAGTATGCAGACAGTGATGATGAACATGACGGCATGATGGACACTGATGAGGAAGTGACTAATGGCAGAGTAACCCTGTTTAATGGAAATGGACCACCATATTTTCACGGTTACCTCTACATGAAGGGTGGGTAAATATCCTCTGTGTTTTTAAACTTGTTTTCTGAAGATGTCTTTAACTGTCATTTTATTCTCTGCTCCTTCAGCTGGTCTGATGATCCCATGGAGGAGGCGTTGGTGTGTGCTGAAGGATGAAACCTTCATGTGGTTCCGGTCCAAACAAGAGTCTCTTAAGTCTGGCTGGCTCTACAAGAAGGGAGGAGGCCTCTCCACTCTCTCACGGAGGTTGTTGTAGTTGTTACTGAGTGTAGCCTGCATGCTACTTGAATGAAACCAAAGTAACAAGTGTTGGAAGTGCTGTCCGGAACAATTTTGATTTGAAAACCTCATAAAGTAGTTTTGTATTTGTCCATGGGTTAATAAGATCCTACAAAACTCAAAATCCTTTAAAAAGTAAAAAGTACAGGAGTTCAAAATGCACCTTCATCTAACTTAAAGCACTGCTTTTCTTCTCATCTCTTTAAAAACAGATGTTTGGCTGCTTGATGCATGGTGGCTTGCTTGTTAGAAAGACTGTCTTGCAGTTTGAAGACAGTGTGTGAATGACCATCTGTCATTGATGAATAAGCCCCTGTGTCCTGTTGAGGTGTTCATATGTATATCTAACCCGATGCTTTGAACCCTCTGCAGTGTTGGAAGACTTCAGTTTCCTACTCAAGCTGATGTCCTGAGATTTTACTTTTCAAGTCTTAGTTAATAATCTAATTTAAAGAAGTAAAAAGCTGATTGTTTAAAATATATTTAGGGTAAAAGTCTCTGAGTTACATTTCGGAAAAGAGGAGGACATTGTTTGATGCTTGTTTTGGTTTGGTACACATTACACATTGCTCCAAATATTAACAACAACAAAAAAAAGAAACAAAAAGAAAAACAAAAGACACAAGTTCAATCCAACATGGGACCTGGACATGCTGAAACAAAAAATGGTATGCATGAAATTAAAACATAACACAGAATAAAAGGTCATGTTGTATGTTATGTTATAAGCCATAGTGGTCCTGCAAGTTGTCTTTATGAATATGTGATCTCTATGAATTGACTAGATTAAAACGTAACCAGATTACTATATAATCAAAAATATTCAGAGACCTAAAGTACATTAAAAAAGCTATTGCTACATAGATTTTGTGTATAATTACTTTCACCCTTGTCTACATATATGTAGTATGTCAGAGGTATTCTTTATCAAGAAGCTAACTTTGTATTCCAGACAGAAATGTATTATTTGTAGAGTCACATAAATTTGTTTTCTTTAAATTGTTTAGAGTGGGTTGCCTTGGCCTTTATTTTCATTGTCTAATTCTACCTCAGAAACTGGAAGATGCGCTGGTTTGTGCTGAGGGACAGCAAGCTGATGTACTACGACAATGACAGTGAGGAGAAACTGAAGGGAACCATAGACATCCGAGCCGCCAAGTAAGATTTATAGGAAGTTCCAGTGTCAAATAAAACCAACCATATATCACATGTGATCCCTTATTCACTGTTCTCTGTTGTCTAGACAACAGCTGCAACATCTTTCAGACATGTACACTGTTTGTGTTGTTACAGGGAGATCGTGGATAATCATGAAAAGGAAAACGCTCTGAACATTGTGACGGATGAAAGGACCTATCAGGTGTTTGCTGAGTCACCAGAGGATGCAAGGTGTGTTGGAGACGAGTGATTTTGTAGAAAACAGCAACATGTTTCTATTTGTATCTGAGTAGATTCTAACTTCTGATTGTCTGTCTGTGCAGTGGGTGGTTTAATGTGCTCAGTAAGGTGCGTGTGTGCACTCCTGAGCAGCTGCTGGAGATGTCCCATGAACAGGCTAACCCAAAGAATGCTGTGGTCAGTCTCTCAAAACAAGATGACAACAACTTATTGTTTTAAGTTATTCCTCTGTCACACTCAATGTCATGGCTTTTATGGAACAATGCATGATTTTAGATCACTTTGTGTTGAGTTCGATTACTTTGCAATTGCTAATGTTTTGCAATTGCTAATGCACCATTAATGATATTTTAAATGGGAAAAAATTTTAATAATAAAAAAATAATAACATTTTAAATGGTTCTCCCTTCGTCTTCCTTCTTCTTTTGTCCTTCAGGGAACTCTTGATGTGGGGCTGATTGACTCTGTTTGTGCTTCAGACAACCCTGATAGGTAAGTTGGATCAGTCATCCTGAAAGGATATCCTGATTCAATTTTCATGTCGAGGACCATTTTTGATTTTGTTCACGTTTTTCAAATTAATACATAATTTATAGATAATAAGATTTTTTGATGTCAGTTCTTCCAAATAAAAGAGAGCTGATTTCTTCAAGCATGCATGGAAAAAGCATATCCACTGTAGTGTAGTGTTTGAGGACAAAATTAACATAAAAAAATAGATTTGAACAAATGACACACAACAGACCTGCTTCTGTCTCTTTGTTTTTCTTACCTGGAAAACTTGAAAACTCAATATGCCATCACTATCTATCTTATTTATACAACCCTTAAAGGTGCAGTAAGTGATTCTTTTTGCAAAATCCAACACCATGAAAAAAATCATGATATAGACCAAACAACAGCTCCAGAAAGTAAGCTGAATGTCTGTGGGCAAGTCATTTAACGTTAGCTGTATTAGTGTTGTGTGCTTGGTCCGAGCCTCTTTGTTTGTTTACTGAGCCAGGGCTATGTACAAACACTGGGTTTATTTTCAGTGCACAGCTAGCGAACCGTGAGGAGATATTCACTGAATCTGACAAAAAGACGTACTTTGGATTAGAATCGCTTTCTCCACCTTTAAGTATCCATTTGACCTTTGCAGGCCCAACTCCTTTGTCATCATTACGGCCAACCGTGTGATCCACTGCAACAGTGACACGCCAGAGGAGATGCACCACTGGATCAGTCTGCTGCAGAAACCCAAAGGTGACGCCAGGATAGATGGGCAGGAGTTCCTTGTCAGAGGTGAGTATGAATTTTTTTTGGCAATATGTGTAAACCTTCACGTGTACTTCTCTATCGGAGGATTTCATTACTCTTTAGGAATTGTTTGAATATTATGAGACGTAAAATAGGATCAGTTATTGATGTTGATAAATGTAAAGTTGGGAGCTTCAAAGAGTAGTCAGTTTACTTCTTATAGCCTATTTTACCATTTAAAATATCAGTGAAAAAGTGGACAAAGTATAAAATATGTGTAATAAAATGCTTTTTAGAGAGTGATGTAATTTCCAAAACAATAAATGTTCTTAAATATTTAAAATATCATGTTGTGAGAGATTTTTGGTAAATGTATCCATTTTAAATATGAAACAGGGAAATTCTTACTTATACTTTTTGAATTATTTTTCAAATCATTGAATAATTTTCCAAACCTTGTGTTACTGTAATAAAACATTACCTTCTCACTGTCTTTTCTCTCTTCCTGCCTCGTCATCTTTCAGGCTGGCTCCAAAAGGAGATGAAGACAAATGCTAAGAGCACCTCCCTGAAGCTGAAGAAGCGCTGGTTTGTTTTGACCCACAACTCCTTGGATTACTACAAGAGCTCAGAGCGAAACTCCTCCAAGATGGGAACTCTGGTCCTTAACTCCCTCTGCTCCATCATTCAGCCAGATGAACGAGTGCACAGGGAGACGGGTGAGGAAAGAGGAATGAAGGGAAAAGACAGAAAGGGCAAATTTAATTAGGGATTAGATATAGGAGGTTTGAGACTACATGTAAAGAGATGATTCTGGTTTTATATTATTTATAAAAAATATACTGGATTTCATTAAACTAAAGAAAGGAGAATGATTATATCTGTGTTATAAAACTGAAACATCCCCTTAGTGGAAATATTTTTTATTTCATTTTGGGGTAATAGATACTACAGATGTACTACAGATGTGATGACTGTAATGAATGTTTTCACAGGTTACTGGAACATCATCGTTTACGGGAGGAAGCATTCCTACCGCCTTTATACCAAGATGCTGAACGAGGCCATGAGGTGGACCGCTGCGATACAAGGGGTCATAGACAGCAAGACCCCCATAGAAACTCCAACTCTGCAGCTCATTAGAGACATCAAGGTAAAACACACAGAGATATTCCTAGTTAAATGTTGATTTTCAAAGTCATAATCATAAACTCGAAATTGAATTTGATCTCTTTGTGCCCTCTCAGGAGAACAGCGTTAACCCAGACATTGTGGAACAAATGTACAGGAGGAACCCCATCCTCAGATACACTCAGCATCCTCTGCATTCCCCTCTTCTGCCGCTCCCTTATGGAGAGGTCACCAGCCGTGAGTAAAGCTTAAATTCAATGATCCACACATTAAAAACTGAGTGTCTGAGTGTGCCCCATCACCCTTGTGGTCACTTGTGGTTCACTGCCAGGTAGTAGACAAGAGTATCCAACTTTGGAAACATGCCAACAGAGGTAACCCACACTTGATGCACACTTTTCTTAAGGTGGCTTTGAAGTAATTTTCAGAGCTAAGAATATCCCACAATTCACCACGGTCACCACAACATCAGTCCGGTTGTTGGCAGTGCACCTATAGTCTGGTTTTAGGACTGACGACAATCAGCAGACGTGAAGATGTTTATGACATGTTGGATTCAGCATTATTATTATTAATCTCCAAACACACAGATGTTTTCACATAATATTAAGAATCTGTTCTTCTTAATGGGACTGATGAGAAAAATATTGCATATCTGACACTATCAAGATTAGACTAGACAGTGCAATTTCTGGAGAAATTGCAGAGTGAATGCTGGCTGTTGAAGACTTATGCTAAACTGGATTGCTAACCTTAAACTTTGTATCATTTTGAATGATTCACAGTTTTCAAAAATAAATTTCTGGGTTACAACCCCAGAATGCAAGCTCTCAAGCTGCAAGCTGTAGATGCTCCTGTCTCTTTAAGACCCCCCACCCCTCCAAAAGCCCACTGTGTTCTGATTGGCCAAGATCCTGAAGCAGGATGATTATGCTGAGACAGAGAGAGAGGTGGACTATAAGACTGTGAGACTGTGAGACGGACTGTGAGACAGAGAGACAGGTGGACTATAAGACTGTGAGACGGACTGTGAGACAGAGAGACAGGTGCACTATAAGACTGTGAGACAGAGAGACGGGTGGACTATAAGACTGTGAGATGGACTGTGAGACAGAGACATGTGGACTAAAAGAATGTGAGACGGACTGTGAGACAGAGACAGGTGGACTATAAGACTGTGAGACTGTGAGACGGACTGTGAGACAGAGACATGTGGACTAAAAGAACGTGAGACGGACTGTGAGACAGAGACAGGTGGACTATAAGACTGTGAGACTGTGAGACGGACTGTGAGACAGAGAGACAGGTGGACTATAAGACTGTGAGACGGACTGTGAGACAGAGAGACAGATGGACTATGAGACTGTGAGACAGACTGTGAGAAAGAGAGACAGGTGGACTATGAGACTGTGAGACGGACTGTGAGACAGAGAGACAGGTGGACTATAAGACTGTGAGACGGACTGTGAGACAGAGAGACAGGTGGACTATAAGACTGTGAGACGGACTGTGAGACAGAGAGACAGGTGGACTATGAGACTGTGAGACAGACTGTGAGACAGAGAGACAGGTGGACTATAAGACTGTGAGACGGACTGTGAGACAGAGAGACAGGTGGACTATGAGACTGTGAGACGGACTGTGAGACAGAGAGACAGGTGGACTATGAGACTGTGAGACAGACTGTGAGACAGAGAGACAGGTGGACTATAAGACTGTGAGACAGACTGTGAGACAGAGAGACAGGTGGACTGTGAGACTGTGAGACAGACTGTGAGACAGAGAGACAGGTGGACTATAAGACTGTGAGACAGACTGTGAGACAGAGAGACAGGTGGACTATAAGACTGTGAGACGGACTGTGAGACAGAGAGACAGGTGGACTGTGAGACTGTGAGACAGACTGTGAGACAGAGAGACAGGTGGACTATAAGACTGTGAGACAGACTGTGAGACAGAGAGACAGGTGGACTGTGAGACTGTGAGACAGACTGTGAGACAGAGAGACAGGTGGACTGTGAGACTGTGAGACGGACTGTGAGACAGAGAGACAGGTGGACTGTGAGACTGTGAGACAGACTGTGAGACAGAGAGACAGGTGGACTATAAGACTGTGAGACAGACTGTGAGACAGAGAGACAGGTGGACTATAAGACTGTGAGACAGACTGTGAGACAGAGAGACAGGTGGACTGTGAGACTGTGAGATACAGAGACCCAACTGTTCAGAAAGAAGAGAACAGTGTGTGTGGGTGTGTCTGTTTGTCTCTCTCTGTGTCTGTTATTAGTAGTTGTAGTAGTAATTAATGCAGTAGTAGTGGTTGTAGTAGCAGATGCAGTTCTCTGGATGTAGTACACTTAACTTCATTCAAGAAATAGCTTAACGTCTGTCCACCAATCGGAACACAGGACCAAGTGTGTGTGTGTGTGTGTGTGTGTGTGTGTGTGTGTGTGTGTGTGTGTGTGTGTGTGAGAGAGAGAGAGAGAGAGAGAGAGAGAGAGAGAGAGAGAGAGAGAATGTGTGTGCGTGTGTGTCTCCCTTTGATCTTTCTCTGCTTATTATCATCACCTGGGCAACCAGCTATCCTATATAGACAGATAGGAATCTCTTTCTGAGACTTTGCCTCAAACAAACCTCCCCAGAGACGAAATGACTAGACCGAGAGCGGCAGAAGGCATTGGTGAACAATATGATGTATTTTTTGTTTGGATAAACTTGAAAAAAGTGACCACTTTGGCGAGTTGAAAAACTGGTACCTTCTGCTCTGGTCAAGAAAATTTGAGGAGAACTTACAATGGCAGCCAATGGATGAATTTTCTGTCACTCTTGTCCTTTGGAAGGACACAGAGACAAATCTATAAGTCCGAGGGATTTAAAAAGCCCATTTGAGGAACCACAACAAAATTTACTATGTTTCTGGTGTATGAAGAGTTAAAATTGTGGTCAAGTCAGCGAGTTAAAGAGAAAATTCTAAGAAGATTTTCTGAGCCTGCTACACTGTAGTGATGATTTCACCCACTCTAATTCACACAATACACACCCATTATAAACTCAGAAAAGAGCTCAAAAAAGCATAAAACTTTGACAGTTACCGTGAACAAACCATAAAATATATCAAAAAGCTGAATACATCATTAATATATTAACTTCTTGTGACCAATTTACAGTTAAGTCAAGTCAAGTCTGTTGCTCAAAGTATGCTGAACTGGTGAGCTTTCAAAGTGGAGCAGGTATGAGGAGGATTTCGATGTCTCTCCATTCACTTACAATGGGAGAATTTTCCTGGAAAACCTTGAATATTTTGAAAAGTATTCAAGGTATCAATGACAAAAGTAATAGCACCCCATTCCTCATTGAGCCGGACAACTTGGAGTTTCTATGTCAAAAGCTGTGGGACTAGTTAGCGGACAGAAAAACGTGACGGAAGAATAATAAAGGTTAGCAATAACATAGGATGCGAATGCTTGCAGCATTCATACCCAATAATATTAAATATCATATCCTTTTATCAAAGATTTCGAGAAATATATTCCATCCTTGAAAATTGTAGTATAACCTTTCAAAAAATAAATAATTTTGTGCTTCTTTATGTACATGTGCTCTCAGCTCCTGAGTGTGCATTTTTTTACTTGTTCAAACAACTAATCTGAACTGGACTGTGTAATGTACTACTGTAGTATTTGTATTTGCGTGAGTGACGGGATGTCCTTATAAATCAAGTGTGTCCCAGTGAGCTTTGATAAACTTCCACACACAATACCGGAAGTGAGGGTCCTTGGACGGACCCTTTTCTTCTTCTTCCTCTTCATCATGCATGGCCGCACCTCTTCTTTTTTCTTCCCTAATGAACATTGTGTCTTTGTTCATTTTTTGCTTTGCTTTTGCTTTGTCTGTGTGCAGTACAAAGGCAGCAGGGATATGCCAGTCTGCAGGATGAGGCGGTACGAGTTTTCAACTCACTGCAGGAGATGGAGACGCTGGCAGACACGGTGCCTATCATTCAGGGCATCCTGCAGACCTGCCAGGACCTGCGCCCTCTCAGGGATGAGGTACTTTATTATTCAAGAAAAGTCTACTTTACTTTCTTCTCAAATCTTAGTGGGAAATTATTTTTATGTGTTAAAATACAGATAAAATTTAATAAAGAAATGCAGGAGTAAAGG
Organism: Micropterus salmoides; assembly: GCF_014851395.1. NCBI lineage: Eukaryota > Metazoa > Chordata > Actinopteri > Centrarchiformes > Centrarchidae > Micropterus > Micropterus salmoides. Next base: position 12,000 of record NW_024040247.1, read on the forward strand.
TGACACAGTAGTAATATAAGTATTACAAGTTTTCCGGAATGTTGTCTATCCTAGCATTGCCTATGAACTTGTGTCTTAGTGCTTTTTCTACCATAAGATATACGAACATAATGTTTCTGCAGTGGTCTGACATGTTTGTTTGCTGTTAAATGCTGATTTAAACTTTGAATTTCTCAAACCCCTCCATACTTCTGTTTTTCAGGTATATTGTCAGGTGATCAAGCAGACCAATCATGTGCCTCAACCTAACAGCCCAGCCAATCGGGCACACTGGCATCTGCTCACCTGCATGAGCTGCACCTTCCTACCCAGTCGTGCCATTCTCAGATACCTCCGCTTCCACCTCAAGAGGTGTGTGTCTGTCTGCATTATAGATTGTGCTTTTTTTGAGATATAACTCAGGGACATAAATATGTTATAAATCTGTATTGTGATCTGATTCAGGATCCGTGAGCGTTTTCCCGGCACAGATATTGAGCGTTACGCCAGTTTCATCGGGGAATCCCTTAAGAAGACCAAGACTCGTGAGTTTGTTCCCTCTCAGGAGGAGATCGCCGCCCTGCTGGTGAGACAGGAGATGAGCACCACCGTCTACTGCCACGGGGGAGGCTCCTGCAAGATCTCCATCAATTCACACACCACAGCTGGAGAGGTGCACATCAAAACGCACACACAAACATACTGATGCATCCTCCTCTCAGTCAAATATTATCCCTAATGGTTGAATTGCAGTGTGCTGTTACAAACTGGTCAGTGTTGTTATGTTGCTGCTGCAGGTTGTGGAGAAGCTGATCAGAGGTTTGGCCATGGAGGAGAGCAAGAACCTGTTTTCTCTGTTTGAACACAACGCCTTCACAGACCGAGCTTTGGAGAGCAGAGTGATTGTGGCAGATGTTCTGGCCAAGTTTGAAAGGTTCTATGAACAGTATATAAATGTTTTCTTTCTTTCTTTCTTTCTCTAATCTGTAATAATTATATCTGCACAAATTTCGATTGTTTGATGGTCTTCGGTGTCATATGGTCTGAAAACTAAAGATTCCATCTTACTAGTTTAGCTGTTAACAATATGTTGTGGTTGTTTTGAGCTGCTTTACCTATTTTTCCAGACTGGCAGGCAGCGAAGAAGAGGAGGAGGAAGGAGAATGGAAGCTCTACTTCAAACTCTACTGCTTCTTGGATGTGGAAAGCATGCCAAAAGAAGGAGTGGAGTTTGCTTTCATGTTTGAGCAGGTGAGCTTCACTGTACAGTATGAGAAGTAACTTTGTTTAGGCTTTATTTAACTCTTTAAATATTATTACAATAAACACTGCTGCATGATTGTTGTGGGACAGTTGTTCTTCTCTTGCATAAAAGTAAGTACATTGCAATTCAATTTACTTTTTTTTCGGACCAGGTGTGGTTGGTTCTATAGTCAATAAATTGGTTACCAGGGCACCAGGGAAACACACCAGGGAATATCATATTGCATTAATATATTATATACCATAAATAAAATGTTTACTACTTAGTAACTAGTTGAGAATATTACATAATGATTGATGTGATGCTTTATTAAGTAAAAAACTGTGATGTAATTCCATTAAACTGCTTCTTCAATTTTATTCTTCTTCTCTTTCTTTCTCTCAGGCCCATGAATCTCTTATAAGTGGTCACTTCCCTGCCTCAGAGGAGACTTTGCAGCACCTTGCCGCGTTACGTCTCCAGTATCTCCACGGTGATGGGGCAGGTCGCGCCGGGTGGAGCCTGGGAAGCGTTTATCCGATTGGTCGTCTGCGCAATCGCATCCTCCACTCCACCAAGCCCGGCGTGGGGGCGGCAGGCGGAGCTGGAGGAGCTGGAGGAGGAGGACCAGGAGATGGGAAGGGCACTGCAGGAGGTCAGGGAGTTGTTCCACCTGGGGCAGAGAAACGAAAGACCCGAGCTTCCTGGATGGCACCCTGAGGAGAAGCTTTAAGACTGGTTCACTGAAGAAGCAGAAGGTCAGTGGCGGAAATAAGATTTTAGCCCATTTACTGCAAATCATGTGTACTTTATATTAAACCTGACCACTTTGCAACCACAAAAGGCAGATTTTTAAAAAATTTGGTAGATTTGAACAAAGATTACAAAACTAAAGCTAGCTTCATGAGTCTACTAATCTTTTTTCATGTAGTATGGAAATGAATGGGAACAAATACTGTAGTTGCTTGTAACTTAAAAAAATAGCACTATATGATTGTGTGATCTCATTACTTTAAAATACCACTTTCATTATCATTTCTATCATCACACCAATGTTTCTCTGTTGATGTCAATGTAAATATAAATTCTGACTTTGTGGAAGCTCAGGAGGCCTTAGTGAATTGGACAGTCTTGTAATCCATAATTTTACCCATGTCCACATGGAAATATTTATTCAGATTGTGTCATAGCTGTCCTGTGAAATCCAGTCCAGAGCTGTGTTTCTCCGCTGTAGTTTTGGAGTGTGACAAGTCTCATGTGGTGGATCTTTGCATTCCCATAAGCTCAGTCAAATCATTCTGGTTCACTAAATGACAGATGGACCTCCCAACAAACTGGATTGCTGTCTGATTGACCGATTGTTTGATAGTTTGACGGAGTATTGGCTTGGGTTGTAGGTGGAGGAGGAGCAGATGCTGGAGATGTGGGTGAAGGAGGAGACGTCTGCCACACGGACCAGTGTTCTGGAGAAGTGGACCCGGCTGCAGGGCATGCCTCAGCATCAGGCCATGCTTAAATATATGAGCGTTATCAAAGAGTGGCCTGGGTATGGATCTACTCTGTTTGATGTGGAGGTGAGAAGATAATAGAAGAAATGTTGGGTATCAGAGATTTGTGCAAATACCTGATGATAACCTCTTGTTGTCCCTGCTCTCTTCTCTTTTGTCTCTATAGTGTAAAGAGGGCGGTTTCCCTCATGATCTGTGGCTGAGTGTGAGTGCGGACAACGTGTCAGTGTATAAACGAGGTGAACCTAAACCGCTGGAGACTTTCCAGTATGAACACATCACCTTCTTTGGGGCTTCACAGCCCTGCACCTACAAGATCATCGTGGATGAGAGGGAGATGTTCTTTGAGACGCCACTGGTGAGACCTCATTATTAGGGCCCGAGCACGACCGTGCGAGGTCCCTATTGAATTTGTAAAGATTATATTTTATTTTTTAGGGCCCGAGCACGACGTGCGAGGTCCCTATTGAATTTGCTAAGATTTATTTTTTTTTTTTTTCTGCAAAGTAAGCTCCATTTTGGGGACCTGAGCATACTCGAAAACTCACCAAACTTTGCACACATGTCAGAACTGGTGAAAAATTTCGTATTTTATGGGTTTCGTGCATGGGCGTGGCAAAATGACTCGCTAGCGCCACCTAGAAAATTGGAAAAAATTAGCCCCTCGTTCACGTTCAACCTACATGCACGAAATTTTCTGGGGACATGTATCATATCAAGACGCACAAAAAAGCCTCAAGAACCCATACCCTAAAGTCAACAGGAAGTCGGGCATTTTGAATTTTACGGCCATTTTTGGATGATTTACACACTCCGTACTTTAACAAACTCCTCCTAGGGATTTAGTCGGATCGACGTCAAATTTCTGCTGTGCCTTCTAAAGGCATTGACGATGAAAAGTTGTGCTATTTGCGAGTTTTTGTCAATGGGCGTGTCTGTGGCGTCCATGATTCGCCATGAAACAGGAAGTTGTTGTAACTTCAGTGTACATGCTCACATCTGGACCAAAGTGTACATGTAGGATGAGAGTCCCACCCTGAACACATGTACATGCCGACATTCACCCACAGTCATAGCGCCACCTGCTGGCAACAGGAAGTGACCTTTAACGAAGCAGCCCCCGCCGCACGTTTCACCTACGTGCACGAATTTGAATTTTCTTTAATTTACCTTTTATTTCTTTTTCACTTCATTCTTTTTTTCATCCCTTTTTAGTGCTGCACTAATCAAGATCACGACTCATATATTAACCGACCACTTTTTCTCTCTCTCTTTAGGTTGGCGAGATCACCAAATCATGAGGGCCTACATCAACATGATGGTGAAGAAACGCTGCAGCATCATGTCAGTAACCAGCGTCACCAGTTCCTGGGCCAGGTGATTCCCACCAACCAGTCAGAGCCCTCGGGTTCATACAGTGGCAACAGATGCCTCAGCCCCCCTTGCATTGGTTGGTTGGTTGGTTTTGATGGAGGCAGTCGCACCAACCAGCTAATCCTCTAGGTTGAATCAAGGGTGTTGGATGATCATCTATGATCAAACGGGGAAAGCAAGATAGAAGTGGACACAGAAGCCAAACGCACACTCTACTGGCCTGGGTTTCACATGGGATAGGGGATAAGGGATCTATTTAGAAATGAGCATGACAAAGAAAAACAACCTGTATTTTGGGACGGTCTTTTCAAATACATAACCCCCCAGTTGTAGTCCTGCATGTAGATGTTCAAGCACACTCCAAACTTCTCTCCGTTTTTTTTTTCGGACAAAACTCAGTAATAACAAGCACAACTCTGCCGCCCAGTCCCTGCCTGTCCCAGGTGGCTCCCTTCCCTCCCCTCAGTGCACTGCCAGACAGAAGAAAGCCACACTTTCTCAGTTAACTCTCTTTCTTTCTCACTCCTCCAATTTTAGTCTCTCTCTTTCTCTTCACTGGCCCCACTCCTGTTGCATCTTTGTTTGGTATTAAGTTGTAATGCTGAATTCTTGTTCTTGCTTGCTTTCTCTCTGTTGTTCTCTTTCTGTCGTTTATCTGTGACATCCGCTGTTCTTAGATCTGTCTGTGACTGAGAAAAAGGACTCAATGATGATTCTTCTTTAGGGCTACTAAAGGGAAAATGAGCTCCCTGCCCCCACATAGTGTTCACTTGCTCACTCATCAGTGCCACCGTGTGGCCACAAGAAGAAAACACAGCTAAAGGAAAGTGGCTTTAAGTATTTCTGAACATGATCAAATAATTATTCTTGAGAAGAAAGAGTAGAGGTTTTGTTTTGGAGGCTCTCTTGTCATGTTTAGCTTGACATGGAGAGTGTGCATGGTTAACAGTCTCACTTGGCCTTTACTTGAAGAACAGTATCAACCAGAATATAAGACAAAACATTTCCCTGTCTATGTCTACATATAACACACGCTGCATATCTACTGTATATTCGTATACATGTACACTTAAACTGAACCAACATTTATCGTTTTGTACTGTATATCAAACGTTATAAGAGTTATTGTTGAATTTGCAGTGGCCACTGCACTGTACAGTATATAGATGCTATACTAAATGCAATGTGACACCTCCAGTGTAAATTACATGCAAGTGAATGGTGTTAATAATGACCACTGTATGTCTGAATATGATGCCAATACTGTACATTATTCACTGGCTGTGCCATTAATGTGACTCACAGAGAAATAACAATTAATAGTAAAAACACAGACCATAATGAGACTGGCTGCTATGGTATGTTTTCATAGTGTTTTGATGAATTGGTCATTGTTGTTATCTGTGGGACTCACTCTGCAGCATTAATTGGAGCCATAAAATACTGTATATCCTTGTCTGCTCATGCTATTCTCAGTTTTTCTTTACGAAGATCAGTGACTTGAACAATAATGCATAAGCGCTCCCCTTTGTCTGTGTTTCCAACCTGTTTATGAACGTGTGAGTTTTATTACTGATACTAATATTATTACTGTATGCCCCCTGCTATCTTAACCACACTGAAGTGCTGTGTCTGGAATGCTGTTGTGTGTGTGTGTGTGTGTGTGTGTGTGTGTGTGTGTGTATTTATGGTGTAATCCAAAACGTTGGAAAAGAAAAGAGAAATGAAAAAAGAGAATTGGTTTTACTGTGTGTATTTCTTGGAAATAAGACGTATTTACATGACTAACCTTTCCCAAGAATGATGTTGTGATTGTGAGTTAAGGGGAAAAGCATGGGATTTCAAGGGAGGGTTTTGGGGTAATTTATTTCGTATTGAACTGTATGTAATTGCAAGGTATGTTTGGGAGGATAATGTATTAAAAATATAATGGATTTTTTAAGGCTCAGTGTAAGAGGAGATGAGACACTGTGAGGATGTGGGATCAGAAATGGTTTAATTGTGCACTGGGAATGCTGATTATGCTTTGTGTGCGTGTGTGTGTGTGTATGTTTTGAACTGAAGGGGAAGTCACTGTAATGTTAACATCACATTACTCTGTGGCACTTCAGTTAGATGGCAGCATCCCTCATGTGTAACACCTAGAGGACAAAAATGTTTCCCCACATCAAATATCCAGGGGGAACACTTAAATATGTCTAACAGCTACACATGGTCCAAATATAATTGAGTTAACTAGTTTCTGTGTCAATAATAATTTCAATATTTGCCCTGCAAGCAGTTATGGTTTGCTGCTTTTCAGGACAGATATTTAAGTGAAGTTGAACTTGTTGAACTTGTAAGGTGAAATTGTCTACTGTCTATCTGGAGTGCCACGTACAGGGCCTGAAGCCAGGATATTAGAAACACTGAGGTCATAAGTCCAAATGAGTCAGTGAAAACAAACTGTATAATTTGGATCTTATGTTGTCAAAAGATTTTATTTCCCAACATGGTCTAAATACTGTGTCAAGACCTCCCACATTACCTGGAATAAAACTTGGCTTGCAAATATTCAAATTTAAATATATATTTAGTCTAAAATTACAGGAATCAGCCTATTAAAGTATCCGTGTATATGTTTTTCCTTTACTACCATTTCGAAAGTTCCCAAATTATTAGAAAAAATACCAAGGACATGCCCTCAGTGTCTTCAATGGTAGCTGGCCTGGCTGCATACACACAGCCCACTGGGATCCTCCTGCCTATAGAGTTAAAATAAGCAGAACTCCCTCACAGGTTCCACTTTGTACTTTTGGTTATTTTAGTTTTGGCTAAAATGAGAGGCGAACCAGAGAAAGCAACCCATAAGCCATAATTAACGAGGAACCTGGAGCTGTCTGTTCTAGTTATTCTATATCTATGGTTCTGTCTGTCACTGATATTACACTGAGTTGGAAGAAGTTGCCCCATAGTTGCTGAAATGTGATTGATGTGGATACTAAACAGAACAATGAAATGAAAATCAGATTTTGACGTATCTGATCGCAAATCTGTTTCCAAGGGCAACTTCATCACAGAGGGTCCTGTTATCAGCCGCAGGCGGCCAGAGTGGGGCCCATTCTTATCTCATGTTATGCTTATTATCATCATTACATAGTAAAACATACTGTGTTTTGTTTAAAAAAAAAAGAGAAAGAGAGAGATATGTGTGTTGTACCTTTTTATTTGTAACTGGCTTTACAAAATTATGCTTTAATAAATTATTGGAATTATTGTCCTCAATTTTATGTTGTCTTTGTGAATTTATTTTGTCACACATTGTCTATTGTAATTACTTAAGTGCAATTTTGATGTAACCTACTCCATTCCCTATATGATAGTTATAGTCTACTTCTACTGTGCAACATTTCAGATGGCAATATAATATTGTACAGCCATAGTAGTTACTTTACAGATTAAAGCAATAGTTTAAGATTTTCAGAAATATGCTTAGCTTATTCACTTTCTGGCAGAGAGAGGATTGATACCACTCTAGTATTTGTTAAATATAGTTAGCTTAGCAAATTGTTTTTACAATTTGGTTTTTGTACAGATTAAACAAACGAGATATAACGTTCTATTTAGTGACCTTTAGAGGTGCTTTAGTAGGCTAGGTGGATTTTGTCCCCTTTTGACAGAGCTAAAAACAAAATGTTTAAGAGACATATGGACACTCCAGGAGGTTACTGCACCTGGCCGAGAAATAGTCTGGCACGTAATACCTCAGCGTGTCATTTTCACACTTGTATGATTAAACTAAGATATGGGCCTTAATTCATGAGCTTTAGAGGTGGTGGACTTGTTACCTTCGGACAGAGCCAGGCTAGCTGTTTCCATCTGTCCAGTCTTTGTGGTAAGCTAAGCTAACAGGCAGCTGGGTGTAACATGTAACTTATGGCCAGGTTTTAAAATTTTCAATTTTCAATTTCAATTTTTCAATTTTTCATAACTAAATTCAAATTGGCTTAACTGAACTCCCCCCCCAAAGAAAAATCGTCAAAAGCCATGAACATGCAATCCTTGGTGCTATGTTCCTCTGGATGGTAATTCCAGGGGAGGAGGAGCAACAACAATGTTTATAATAAAACCGGGGCAAAAGAGGACAGAAAGTCAGGGTCATGTGCAAACCAAAAGATAATATTATTACAATATTGACAAGAAGGGTGAATAAACACAAAACTACTCTCTCAAAAGAAGAAAGCGACGAAGCAGGTATGGCGATAATCAACACAGGTTAAATAACTAAAGGAGCCATGTTCAACACTGGCTGAGTATACAAGTGAAGTCCTCCCACCACTAATGGGGTAACCCAGACACCTGGTTCTGGACTCACGGAACCCAGCCGTTGTTCATACCACTGGTTCAATGGTCTGCCACTGTCCGTTGGCCTGGCTGAATAGCAACGATCTGCTTACCGGATTTTGGCTCCTGGTCTGCTCAGCAGTGTGGTCTCAACAGGTAGAAGAAGAGAGTGCTGTGAAAAACCCAAGCCTTCTTAACCTCCAGGCACTGTGGTAATCAGGCTCACCTGCTGCCACTCTCTCATGCAACAGAGGCATGGGGGAAAGGCCACTACCTGAGAGAGCAGAGAGCGAGAGAGAAGGAAAACACCCCAAACCAAACATATGACCCTAGGGTCACTTGGTTTATGAGTCCTGTGCTCTACTAATTAAGCTAACCAGTGACACTGAAAAGTCCTCTGAAATGATCCTAAAAAAACTTACCTGCCGACCCCTGTTTTCAGCTATGGTTTGTTATCTCAAGATGATGAGAAATTATTCCGTTACCACAGGAAAACAACATTCATTATCACGAGATCTTGAGAAAATGATCTCTTTATCGTGGGACAACAACAGTCGTTATATCGAGATCTCAAGATAATTATCCCGTTATCATGAGTAATGAGTAAAAAAAAAATTTGAATGGATGGCCGCTTAGGACTTCCGTAGAATGGTTTAAACTAATACCAACAGTTGTTTAGATTGAAGGCGGTTAGCCAGGAATCTATAGCTTATTTGCATTGTAGGCCTATAACATAAATTAATCATTATCATAAATTAATCAACATAATAGCTACAATGTCAAATGAGATCTATCAACAGTTTCAGAAAGCCACAGAGAGGACGCAAGTCAAGGTGAGCTCCTGGCAATACAAGCAATCATTCAACATTTAGCCAACATTACATGTTTGGTATCAAAATTCATATGATACCTCTGGCTGAGTGAGCTCGAAACTACCTTCAAAAGACAGTAGCCTAATTTCAGAGGGTAAGCCATGTAAACCAAGAACTGAGCAGGAGAATAATTCCAGTTTTAAGATCATGGTGATCAGTGATGCACAGTCTGATGAAAATATAACATATGGTTCTATTTTTCACCTTTATATGGTTAAATTACGTTAGCAATAAGCTGCAGTAAAAAGTGTGGCTTATTTAAACAACAGGAAACTATCTCATTAAAAGATATACATCAGTTTTCCTTGTTTTTTGTGTGTCACTGTTAGACCTACTTCTGGTCGGATTTATTTTTCTTCCATTATATTTATTTTCAAAATAACAAGTTGTTTTTCTAGGAATGATAGGCCTAAAGCAAACCTCATTTAACCGTACTAAAAGTAGACTAGTTATCACACACTTATTGTAGGCTACAGCAGGGGTGATTTTAGACGAGTTTTAGGGGTGCCTAAGTAAGTAAGTACCCCGAAATTTAATCTAAAAAATAATACAATAATTCATTATTATTTTCCGAAAATGACTTTATTTGTCCTCTGTTAGATTTTGGAAAAGTTAGAGAAGGGGCAATCAATTAACCTACAGTTTCATATGGCTTTTCTTATATTAAACGGGTTTAATGTCCTTTTCAGTTTCTAATGTTTTATTATGATCCGTGACCGCACTGGCCATCCTGTCAGCTACAGTGGAACAGTTTGTGTGTCTGTCAGTCTGGGCCTGGGTCTCTTCAGCAAGTGTTCCTCTTCTGCCACTACACACATACAAGCTACGCTTACACATGCGAACTGACCACCCAGTGTTGCGGTGACAATTTGGATTTATTTACGAATTAAAAACATTTATTGGAAGTTTTATTCTTTTTACATGTTTTACATAAGTTTACAGCATTAAACTTTGAAATGTATATTGTAATAGGCTATATATAACTTATTGGGAGAAAACTGGTAATTCTATGTAAAATCTGACGTTGAGCACCCCCATATCGCCAAAATGGCAGGATTCTTGTTTCGCTGCGAAGCTTCGACTGTGAGATTGACAGTCGAATCAGGCTCTGCATCGAAGCATCGAATCTTCGACTATTTGGGGTCAGTCCTAATAACAATTAAATAATACTGATAAATTCAACTGAATCAGCAACAAAAAACTTCTTCCTTAAAAGAGAAAGCAAGCATGTAACAAGATTTAACTGAAATGCAAGAATGAACACTTAATTTAGGGAAACACTTTCAACACCCTCCCTCCTCTGAGGGAGTAAACACGAGCCTACAGCTCCACATTTCCCGAGCACACAGCTCCACACTGCTGTCTGACCTTAACTGGTCCACTGACTCCATAAGTGTTATTTACACTGGGAATGCTGGGGACATGTCCTCACCACATTTTGAAATGGCTGATTTTGTCCACATCACTTTTTTAAAGTATTTGTTAAAAACATTGTGAAAAACAGCTTGCACCAAGAAATGTTAACTAACAAATGAAAATGCTTTGAGAAACGTTTTTTTGCACAATAAAAAAAACTTGCAATGCAATATAGTTTTCACTCATATAAAAAAGACATTTCCACTGTAAATTGGACCAGAAAATGTCTCCAGAATGCAGGAAATTACCAGTTATATGCTCAAATCTTCTGGGTGAGGACCCCTAGACCCCCCTCACATATATTTCAGCATTCAACAAGTATTGAATCTAGATAGTGCTAAAAATCTTCTTGTCTTGTTCTCGTGCATTGTCATGTCTCATGACCAAAATGTATCATCACGCTCCTAATCTGAGCCCTTATGTCCCCACCACTTTTCAACACAAAGTGACACCCTTGACTGACCTGCTCCGCTCTTCACCCGCTCCGCTCTAGCAGGCCTACTTATTCTCTCCAATACCTTTTGCAAGGTATTGTATGTATGCTACATTCTCATTAGGGGCTAAGCACCCCTAAAGGTCTGATCCTAGAATCGCCCCTGGGCTACAGCATTTTGAGAAGAGGAGTGAAATGATGACATTTCAAACATGCAGACTTAAGCACATATCTTTATTGTTATTAGGCTACTTTTTTAAATGTGGTATAAACAGTTAATTACTAAAACCGTACAAATTCATGTGTAGAACTACATGTTCGCTCAAATATTTGTCAAAATATTTTTCTTGGCTAAAAAACAGACACAGACGGTGCTTATGTATTGTGGTACATGACCGTCTGATTATATGTCATTGAAAGGAGCCTTTCAGTAACATTTTGAATGAAGGACTTCTGTGGTACTTTTAGCCACTTAGGCCTCAGAAAAGGATCTACTAGTCTACTTCTTGCGCCATGCCTACAAGAAAACATACACGCCTTCCCCACCTTTGTCTCTGGTGCGTAATGAGCTTGCGAAAGGAATTCAGCCTTTGGTTCCTTCTCGGCAACTTCTCTGATCGAGTTTGAGCTGCGACCGGAGCAGCGTCAGTTCCCCTTTCTGCGCTCACTGGTTTCTCGAATCTAATAACAACACAATAATATCTGGAATAATCTGTGTCTAAGTGGTTGGATGATGGATTTACGGATTTTTCTCCCTGCTCTTCTACTTGTCTTCGGATTGGCGACAGTTTGGGCCCAGTCTTCCGCACCTGGCGATGGTAGGAAATGATTTAATGCGTCACTATTTCATTATTAGGTCCCAGGTTAAATGTAAAGGATACAGAATCAAAAAATGATTGAGAGACTTTTCTTCGGACCTTAATTTTCTCTATTAAGGAAAGTACTGTTTAGCTCTTCTGTATCTTACATTTACAAAGATTAATGGGAACAAATCAAGGCGTAAGCAACCAAAAACTTTTTTGAGCTGTGTTGTTCCTGTGTCACACTTCCAGTATTTGTAGTTTCTGTTTGAAGATTATTTTCTTAAAATAATTCAGAAAATCTTAGGCTACATAAAAGCAAGATAAATATTGATTGCATTGATATCGTTGTGTCTTTCAGGGTAAATAAACTAGCAGAAATAGCTACAAACAAACCAGCCACACAAGAATGAGAATGTTTATTAACACCTCAATTTTACAGACCTGTGGCTACACAAGCCCCACTGTTGTCCTGTGTAGTCTGCTGATAAAACATGACTGGTCCAAAATCTGTGTTTTACTGTGCTGTGTCTCCATGGAGAATGTCCCAGGAGGATTAGCTGTAGTTACAAAAACCACAGTGAGCACAAACCTTCAGGTCTCAATTAATCTGATTCTATGTTTTCTGCTAATCTCTGCAAGATTAGAGTCACTTACTTTCTCTTGTGAGGCAAAAAGGACATCATGTTGTCCCATATTTGTTTTGGTTAAACTTACTTTTTTGCCCCACAGTGTGTGAGACAAAGAATGGGACAAGCTGTGAAGATTGTCTGAAAAACGTGTCGGTAAGTCCTGGGACTGATTACATGGATTTACATTATGTGTGTGCTTATATGAAAAAGAAAAGCAAATGGCTCCTCCTCCACTTCCACATGTTAGACTGGTTTAGGGTGTAACTGATGTGTCTTTCATTCCTCCTCCCCTATTTTCTACTTTTTATATGTGTGTGTCCTGTGTTTCCCTTGAATACCTCTGGATTCAATATTTGCTCAAATAATAACAAGGTAATTATGTGTTTGGTTATTTTTACAGTGCTTGTGGTGTATCCAAACCAAGTCCTGTATTACATCCAGTGAGAACCATCCTTCCACCGCATGCATTATGCCCACTGAATGATGCACGCTGGGGGCTCTGCTGGAGTAAGAGAGTGCACGTGCACACACATAAACACACACACACACACACACACACACACACACAGTAAACATAAGCTTGTTCAGGAGAGGTAAGCTAAATGCTTATGCCATGATAAACTGAATTACATTAAATGAAAATGGGTTTATCCAATGATACCCTGACCAAAATGACTCCACCAAAAGATAATCATTTTCAAATGACATAAAACAGAAAAGCAGCAAATCACTTTTGAGAAGTTTGAATCAATGGGTTTTTGGTGTTTTTACTTGATGAATAAATTACATGAGTCACTTTAAAACAATACTTGCAGGTTAATCTTCTGTTGATCGACTAATAAATGTATTAACTTGTAAGTACTTCTAAGCTCTTATATACCATGGCTACAGAAAATAAATTTTTTCTGTATGTAGTTTCCTGAATTCGGTTTTACAGTTCTATTGCAGCAGCTCACTATAGCAATAGCACCTCCTTTGTGCTAATAACCAGTTTGCCAATAGTAAGTGGATATAGCCAAGTACAACACCTCATCCTCAATTTTCGTAAATCAGGAAAAACTTAGCATGTATTTTAGCAAACATAGTGCTCACAATACATGTTATTTATATTACAATTAGAAAACCATGACATAAAACCATTAGATATAATACATTTTCTGGAAAAAATATATCTATCTAATATCTCTTTAGAGTTGATAATAGATACAATAACCAGGGATGTTTTGCTTAATACATCCCTCCGTGCTTTGCTGTAGGTTGAAACAGAAGATGGTTTATTTGCCAAGTAGGTTTTTAACATACAGTACAAGGAATTTGCCATGGTTTTAGTGAACAACAGAAAAAAGTACTGCAAAAGTCGAAAAGCATAATTATACAAAATTAAATAATCCAAAATAAAAGAGATAATTGAAAGAACAAAAATATTGACCAAAGAATGTGCAAATGTTGACAGTATAAAGAGTATGTGCAAACTATCCAAGATCATAAACATATTAGACTTAGCAAGCACGTCATGGTCCGACAACAGCAAAATGCTGCTTACACAATAACGGTGATTTTAAACAACAAATGAAAAAAGGAGAACTACGGAGAGAAGTAGAACTTTTTTTT
>NW_024040248.1:0-19369 GCF_014851395.1 Micropterus salmoides
GTGTCCAGTGTGAGTTCACAGAGATCTGATGGAGAGAACGAGACACAACAAGCAGCAGTTTATCATCAGACATATCTGAAGGTTTATTCTTTGTTTGTGTGCTGATGTTGTTCATTCTATAAATTTAATGATGATGCATTTAGTCAGTAATGTTTGAATGAATAAATTCACAACTATCACTTGTAATTAAGAGAAACTGACTGTGGCTGTTTTGTCCATGCAGTCAGATTAATCCACACTTACACTTCCTCAGACCAGGTTTTAACCTCTGCTCTCCACCATGGTCCACCCTGGAGGAAGAACACAGTCAGAGTGATTTTCTATCCAACATGAGTCCTAACTGCTGTTCAACATGAAGCAGTGTTCCTCAGTTTGTCAGTGTGACAGGAAACAGGCGAAACTCATCTGTGTCAACTGTCTCCAGGATTCTTTCACTGTCTGAGAAAAGGACCTGAAGAAGAAGACAACTAATATGAGAGCAGGATGTCAAATATTGTCCTCTGCATGTTGTCCCGCTAAATAAACAGTTTGACCAGCATTCACACATGAACAACTAAACTGTTTCCAGACTGTTCTCAGATCAGATTCAACTTGTATTGAGTAATTTCTGTCAGAAACAGAGGGTCTGAGGACAGAGAGGCCACATGATGTACAGATTGTAAAGCTTTGAGACAAGTTTGTGATTAGCACAAAACTGACTTGGGAATTTCATATCAATAAAGGACTGTATTTCACAGAGACAGATGAGGCTAAATGATGAAGTTAACAGAGAATAAAGGCACCGAGAAGGTGTTTCTCTCAGCAGCAAATAATTATATGCATCTAAATGTGCGCATTTGTTTTTGTAGTGGACCTAAATTTATTAGTTATTCATTTTAATAAATTTATGAGAATTGATACCCAATTATGAATTTTGATTCATAAAATCTAAATTTCCTCGTTAAGGGCACCACCGGAGTTGTTATAATCCTAGAGTCTCCGGACCTCTAGGTAGTTTGAATAATTATACAATTATTACTAGTGATCAGTTAGTTAATAATCGCTCAATTATCTTAAATCAGTCAGTCAGTCTCATATCTAAAGGGTCAATTCTCTTGGCAGGAACTATAAATAGGCAACACACACAGCTCTTGATTATATTACAGTGAATTTATTCTCTAACTAAGGTGATAAAAAGATGGTTGGATACAGGGAACAAACATTTGCTGAACAATGAGCCTGGAGGTTCGATTGTGGGAAGCATTTGACTAATACGGCATAGAAGAAGCTAATGAAAGTAAACTAATGCTATAGTTTAGGAGTTAAAATGGACATCTGATCACAGAACGTGTGTTAAGTCTTACTGCTTGTCGACAGCCTGCTTTTGGCCTGTTGCACGGGTCCCACGCTAGCTGCCGATCCTGGCTTTTTGCTAGGGATTCTCCAGGGTTCTCCGTGTCTGATTGAAAACGCCTCCTCCGTCTGGCAATTCGGCTGTTTCAGGTTTCCTTCGTTGCAGTTGGCGAGACCACGTGGCTTGGTCTGACCTCGGTGAAGTTGGCTTCGACGAAAAAGGCTTAAAATGGAACTTGGTCGTTCCTGAATTAGTCCAGTGTAACTTAACGGACTCATAACTTTAACAAACAAAAGAAATAAAGAAAATAAAACAAACTGAAGGCAGATCGATGTCGCGGCACTTCAGGTGTGTAGCTTCAGGCGAACAAAGGCCTGTTTGTTTCGCTGGCCGAGTCTGGGCGTGTTGCCTGGCGAGGCACGCTGCTCGTGCCGAAGCATCCAGAGCGAGAGAAGGGAAGAGACTAGCGAGCAGGTCGCGTGTCGCTCTTTTGTTGCCTGGGGCGTGGTTCCCCGGGGGCGTCTCAGGTTTCCCCAGGACTGCCTTTCAAAACTTAACATCTAAAGAAAAGAAATCTATTTGCACGTATTATAATCAAATATTTTCCACAATCGAACCTCAATGGTTGAACGGTTGTACTGTTCTAGGCATTTGGTAACAGGAAACAATTGTCACATATTGGTCAGTATTTTTACACATTTAACGCATTTCCGACGAGGGCATGTAATACTTATTTCGTCCACTTGGGGGAGCTCAGGTTACATGAGGAAAGCTTGGATTAAATCAAAGATCGTCTCTCCTTAGGAACCGGGGAATTTGTTGATTCATCCTTAAATTCAAGCTGGCGATTAAGAGTATAGTAAAACATTTCTTTGTCATCATTTCTAAAGGGATTTGTAAGAAAGTATTATGAACAAGCATTGATTACATTAGATGGAGTGTAGTGCTGAAAATAAAAACACTGCACAAGTAACTTCTTTTCAGCACTAATATCAACAACAGATAGCAACAACAGTTAACATAACTACTCAAATAGAGGCAAACATATCAGGTAACTAAAGATTTAATTAAACTTAATTAGATGCTTTGAGTCTTTTGGAGATTGCAGTCCTTTTACATTGAAAGTTCAGTGTCTGGAACATGTCACACTTAGGTGAGACAAGGAGTATCCCTTTGATGTGGTAATAAAACAAAGAATAAGGTCAGTTTCCACGGAAACGTGTGTGGTGGGGCCAGTTTTGATAGGCTGTTCAGGGAGATGCCAATGGCTGGCTCGTGTCCCTTTGTCAGTTTAACAGTCAGGCCCCGCGTTATCAGCTTCGGAATCAAAAAGGTGCCAGTTTTGGTCGGGATAGCACTTAGAGAAAGCAACTTTGACCCCTCCCCTTCTTCTCTGGGGAGGAGAAAGGAATTTAAGGTAGCTCCACATTCATTCAATATAAAATGCACAAATCCACATCGTTGTTCACTACATTTTGCTTTAGATCAGGGGTATTCAATTAGATTTCAAAGAGGTCTAGTTAGAGAAAATTTCCTGAAGCAAAGGTCCGGAACATCAAAACGACGAACTTGCGTTATCATTCAGTACTATAACCTATAGTTGTATCAACACATGTTTTAGTCAACAACTGACTGTCAAATCAAATAATATTTCAGTCAGTTTTCACATCAAACTGGAGGGATAATAAATAATAACTATTCAAATAATAAATTCTAAATTTAAGTAAACTAAAGTGCCTAATTTTTAGAAAAAATGTAATAAAAAGTGTAGCTTGAAGTGATGAAGTGTAGTCTTAACCAATTTTATAATAAACACACAAATGAACAGCTGTAATGCCTCCTCTTCTCTTTCATTTCCTCTTACAGAGCTACCACTTTCCTACTTTCTGTTGTTCAGTGAGAAACGTGAGCTCCAGCTCGCATATTGGAGATCTATGAGATATTCTGGTTTTGAACTGCCCGTGGGAGGAATGTACATGTAAAAATCAGTACATTCTTGATTAAAAGTCATGTGAAATCTCTTTTATCTTTCGTCTCCTCAATTCGTGTGTTTCCAAAACGTCTCTGGTGAATCTCGCGGACTCGACTCGCAAGCATCGGTATGCACAGATTTGATTGGCTGAGCAGCGTCACATGAGACGATTGGAGCACATGCGATTGGTCTGTGAGTTTCCTGGTCCTCTAAACCAGTACAGTAAATGCTAGAAAAGCTGCGCGGGTTAAAATAGAAACGCTCCGTCACGAGGTAGTAAGTCTCAATAATAAATGGGCTGTAGGTCGGCGGTCCGCCTATTAGTGACCTCTGCTTTAAATATTTAACAATTGTATTTATAATTAACAAAACACTAGTGTTTACAGTGTTGGACAAACCACTTGGAAAATGTAGTGAGCCAAGCTACCAGTTAACTCTACATTAAATTAAGCTTCACTACACTGAAGCTACAACCAGGAGAAACGTAGCAAGCTCAGCTACAGCAACATGGCAAAAGTCCTTTACTACATCTGAGCTACTTTTATTTATATTGAACCAACTTCATTCTAGAGTAGCAAAAGAATAAAGACCTGCTCCAAACAGTAACAACGTGAGAGATTTTAAATCAGACAAACGCCCAAATATTACAACAAAATGTATTTCCTCACAAACTGAGAACCATTTGGAAAAACATTGTTACTTTAATAGATGTGCTGCTTGTCAAAAAAGCATGACATTTTCAATGTATGATTTATTTTGATAGATACACAAAAAAGTATTGTCAGCCACTGATTGTGCAAGTTCTCCTATTTAGAAAGATGAGGTCTGTTTTGTCATAGGTACACTTCAACTATGACACACAAAATGAGGAGAGAAAAAAAAAAAATCCAGGAAATCACATTGTAGGATTTTTAAAGAATTTATTTGTAAATTATGGTGGAATATAAGTATTTGGTCAGTACTCAAGGTCAACGTTTCCTGTAAGTCTTCAGCAGGTTTGCACACTGTAGCTGGTATTTTGGCCCATTCCTCCCTGCAGATCTCCTCTAGAGCAGTGATGTTTTGGGGCTGTCGCTGGGCAACACGGACTTTCAACTCCCTCCACAGCTTTTCTATGGGGTTGAGGTCTGGAGACTGGCTAGGCCACTCCAGGACCTTGAAATGCTTTTTAACGGAGCCCGAGCGGCGTGTTTGGGATCATTGTCATGCTGGAAGACCCAGCCACGTTCCATCTTCAACGCTCTCACTGATGGGAGGAGGATTTGGCTTAAAATCTCACGATACATGGCCCCGTTCATTCTTCCCTTAACACGGATCAGTTTTCCTGTCCCCTTTGCAGAAAAACAGCCCCAAAGCATGAGGTTTCCTCCCCCATGCTTCACAGTAGGTATGGTGATGCAACTCTGCATTCTTCTTCCTCCAAAGTTGAGTTTTTACCAAAAAGCTCTATTTTGGTTTCATCTGACCACATGATATTCTCCCAATCCTCTTCTGGATCATCCATATGCTCTCTGGCAAACTTCAGACGGGTCTGGACATGTACAGGGGGGGGGACACGCCTGGCGTCCCTCTCGGCGTAGTGTGTTACTGATGGTAGCCTTTGTTACTTTGGTCCCAGCTCTCTGCAGGTCATTCATCAGGTCCCTCCGTGTAGTTCTGGGATTTTTGCTCACCGTTCTCATGATCATTTTGACCCACGGGATGAGATCTTGCGTGGAGCCCCAGATCGAGGGAGATTATCAATGGTCTTGTACTTCTTCCATTTTCTTACAATTGCTCCCACAGTTGTTTCTTCACACCAACCTGCTTGCCTCTTGTAGATTCACTCTTCCCAGCCTGGTGCAGGTCTACAATTTTCTTCCTGGTGTCCTTCGACAGCTCTTTGGTCTTGGCCATGGTTGAGTTTGGAGTCTGACTGTTTGAGGCTGTGGACACGTGTCTTTTATACAGATAACGAGTTCAAACAGGTGCCATTAATAAAGGTAACGAGTGGAGGACAGAAGAGCTTCTTAAAGAAGAAGTTACAGGTCTGTGGGAGCCAGAAATCTTGCTTGTTTGTGGTGACCAAATACTTATTTTCCACCATAATTTACTAATAAATTCATTAAAAATTCTACAGTGTGATTTCCTGGATTTTTCTTTCTCATTTTGTCTCTCATAGTTGAAGTGTACCTATGATGAAAATTACAGACCTCTCTCATCTTTCTAAGTAGGAGAACTTGCACAATCAGTGGCTGACTAAATACTTTTTGGCCCCACTGTATATATATATTATTGTTAACATTTGACTTTCTGCTTTCATTTATTCATTTAGCTGACGCTTTCATCCAAAGAGACTTACAATTGCTATACATGTCAGAGGTTGACGCCTCTGTAGCAACGAAGGGTTAAGTGTCTTGCTCTACATATCAAAGTTTCCTCCTCACTAGAGGAAGAGGTGGTCAGACTGGACCCTGATCCTTTTCACAAGAGCTTTTTGTTCAGGCGACACAATAGAAAGTAAACTCAGTCTCTCGTGTCTTTATTCCCCTGCAGCAAAGTCACAAGGATTTGATGTACGTGATGTGACCGTCATACGAAAGTGCTTTTGTTGGCTACACATACAGGTCTGTGTATGGCAAATCCATTTTCCAGCATATTGATAAGACTCAAGACATTTACAGAAGAGTTTATCAAGATATTGTTTTTCATGGATTATTTATATTTACAGATAAAATGCCACATGAAATAAGGATGATAAGATATTTTAAAAAACCTGTGTGTAAAATGATGATGCTCTAACTGCTTTAAAGGGCGAGGAATATGACTTGATTTGGACTAGCTAACGTTGTGCTGTAGAAAACTTTCAAATGATATATGATTCAATATGGAGAGTTCTCGAAAGACCGGTCAAACTTTTAGTTGGAAAGTGCTAACAAAGATGAGATTTACGCAATCTAAAGATCACAAACTTGGTGTAAAATAGACAAAACATAATGTTTAGAAATATAAATTATATATATATATATACATATACACTGCTCAAAAAAATAAAGGGGACACTTAAACAACACAATGTAACTCCAAGTCAATCACACAACCCACACAAGTGGCTCAGGTAGTGCAGCTCATCCAGGATGGCACATCAATGCGAGCTGTGGCAAGAAGGTTTGCTGTGTCTGTCAGCGTAGTGTCCAGAGCGTGGAGGCGCTACCAGGAGACAGGCCAGTACATCAGGAGACGTGGAGGAGGCCGTAGGAGGACAACCCAGCAGCAGGACCGCTACCTCCGCCTTTGTGCAAGGAGGAGCAGGAGGAGCACTGCCAGAGCCCTGCAAAATGACCTCCAGCAGGCCACAAATGTGCATGTGTCTGCTCAAACGGTCAGAAACAGACTCCATGAGGGTGGTACGAGGGCCCGACGTCCACAGGTGGGGGTTGTGCTTACAGCCCAACACCGTGCAGGACGTTTGGCATTTGCCAGAGAACACCAAGATTGGAAAATTCGCCACTGGCGCCCTGTGCTCTTCAGATGAAAGCAGGTTCACACTGAGCACATGTGACAGATGTGACAGAGTCTGGAGACGCCGTGGAGAACGTTCTGCTGCCTGCAACATCCTCCAGCATGACCGCTTTGGCGGTGGGTCAGTAATGGTGTGGGGTGGCATTTCTTTGGGGGGCCGCACAGCCCTCCATGTGCTCGCCAGAGGTAGCCTGACTGCCATTAGGTACCGAGATGAGATCCTCAGACCCCTTGTGAGACCATATGCTGGTGCGGTTGGCCCTGGGTTCCTCCTAATGCAAGACAATGCTAGACCTCATGTGGCTGGAGTGTGTCAGCAGTTCCTGCAAGAGGAAGGCATTGATGCTAT
Source organism: Micropterus salmoides (assembly GCF_014851395.1). Classification (NCBI taxonomy): domain Eukaryota; kingdom Metazoa; phylum Chordata; class Actinopteri; order Centrarchiformes; family Centrarchidae; genus Micropterus; species Micropterus salmoides. The sequence goes on from NW_024040248.1 coordinate 7,156, forward strand.
GGACCGGCCCGCCCGTTCCCCAGACCTGAATCCAACTGAGCACATCTGGGACATCATGTCTCGCTCCATCCACCAACGCCACGTTGCACCACAGACTGTCCAGGAGTTGGCGGATGCTTTAGTCCAGGTCTGGGAGGAGATCCCTCAGGAGACCATCCGCCACCTCATCAGGAGCCCAGGCGTTGTAGGGAGGTCATACAGGCACGTGGAGGCCACACACACTACTGAGCCTCATTTTGACTTGTTTTGAGGACATTACATCAAAGTTGGATCGGCCTGTAGTTTGGTTTTCCACTTTGATTTTGAGTGGGACTCCAAATCCAGACCTCCATGGGTTGATAGATTTGTGTGATTTTGTTGTCAGCACATTCAACTATGTAAAGAAAGGAGTATTTAATGAGATTATTTCATTCAGATCTAGGATGTGTTATTTTAGTGTTCCCTTAATTTTTTTTGAGCAGTGTATTAGATAGATATGTGTGTGTAAGAAACATCCTCTATCCCAGAAGAAACCTAAATTACTATGTAGCCTAGAGGACTCAAGTTATTTATGATAATACGGCTGTGTGGTGAACCTATGAACTGAAGTCATATTTAAACAACTATTGCTTTGTGTTATATATAAAATAGTAGTAAGACTTCTCTCTGTGTACACGCATCCTATAGGCCTACAAGTACAATTTTGGCTGTATTTTTGTGTCCCCCTCAAAAATTGCTCTCGTGAAATTTTATGTTTACTTCCCCCCCCTACTGTGAGATGAAACTTACGCCCATGCATAGCGCCCAGAGAACCTGATGTGGAGAGGGCAGAGGAGAGGACCGGCAACTTGAAAAAGTCCCAGTACACCAAATGTTTGCGGGTCGCGGTCTCAGACCTGTTCAGTCAAATCTATACTGCGCACCATAGTGGTTGATGGTGGAGAAGTGGAACCATCCTGTCAGTCATGCGGTGCGCAGCGTAACATTAGTTCATTAGGAAAGTATGTTCATTTAAGTCTGTTTATCTTTTAATGTGAATAATAACAATATAACAATAAAAATACATTGTGTGATTCAAAATAATGGTTGTTGAAGAATGAATTAGTGACCGCAACAGATGCTGATTTTACTGCTTCCATGGGAGCTCAGACCTCCTTATGGGAGCTGAGCTCCCACTGGCTCCCACGTAACTCCAACCCTGTTTAAAGTGCTCTATAAACTAAATTGATTGATATATTGATGAAAGTTCTCCGGCAGAGCGCTTTTTTAAATGCAGCAAAATCATAATTTTGGACTGTGGTGTCTACACGTCGAATCTAAGCTGTAACCTGACCTGCACCTCCCCAAAAATACAACAACATGTCGCGGCGATGCAGAACTGTACCTTCTGTGAGACTCATACAGAAACGGCATTACATATGTTTTGTCAGGATGTACAGTATGTACATTTATTAATGATTAGATATATTCAGGTTTCTGCTGGTTCTGGCAGAATATCTTTTTTAGTGTAACACTGCAACCATTATTTCTTAATCAATTTATGTTGTTTCTGGCTAAATTTCATAAACACAAATGCAAATTTACAAACAAAAACCCCATTTATAGTCTTTGAGAAAGAAACTTTATTTTTGAACAATCTGTTTCTCCTCCAACAGAAAGGCTTTGAAGATAGGCTACTTAATGTCTGTACTCGCTTAAAGGTCTGTGATATCCTTCAACCAAGTCCAGTTGCCCTTGACTTTAACCTTCTGAGAACCTTCACAGATATCTGTGATATCCTTATTTATTTTCGCTGTATTGTTCTGTTATTGTACCCCCTAGCTATAAATACATCGGTATCCCTAATGTGAAGTATCCATTGCAATGTTAAGATTGGTGATATATGTTGCTATTTGATATTATTAAAAAGGAAGAAAAAAAGACAGACAGCAAGCTCAGATTAGGGGGGTGACGACACACTTTGCCCATGAGATGTGACATTGCACAAGATTGGGGTCACAAGAACAAGACAAGAATATATTTGAATACTATTTTGAGCATTAAACACTTAATTTCCTGCATTCTGGGGATATTTTCTGCACCAATTTATGGTGGAATGTCTTTATTTATGTAAAGGGAAGCACAAATTCAGTTGGCAAGTGATGATTCAGAATATAAAAATGTAATAGAATAATGCAGTAATCTGTAGCTTTTTTTTAGCTTAAGTTATTTTTTTGGACAACACAGATGTTTCTTCTATGTTTTTATTGCATTGCTGGTTTTCAGAATAGTGCAAATAAACCTTTCTCAAAGCATTTTCATTTGTTAATTAACATTTCTTAACATTAACATTTTTAACAAATGCTTTCAAAAAGTGATGTGGACAACATCTGCCATTTCAAAAAGTGGTGGGGACATGTCCCCAGCGTCCCCAGTGTAAATGACACTATGACCCTCCCTCCCTGCTCCCTCCCTACAGGCTGAGCTACTCCATGCTTACCGCTTCACCTCCACTCTCCTCCTGCTAACATATCGGTTATTTTGCGCATTTGGTGGCATCCATCTGAAGAATTTTTTATTTTTTTTGGCCCACAACTCAAGAAACAGAAGGCAGAGGAGGGGGGGTTTGTAAGAGATGTGATTGGGCCAGCCCAATGTCAGTATAGAAAATTACCCAATGTGCTGCGGTACATGCTTTATGGGCCGACCATTGGCCCATTTTTTAAAACAGTTGAATAAATAAGTAATTTATGTTACACTGGCCCCAAAGTTTCGTTGGCCACAAGGCATTTACCTGGTATGCCAGATTACCAGTCCACCCCTGATTCTATCCATAGAGAAATGCTGCAAGCAGGTCTCACATTAGAATGACTTTACATCCAAGTTTCTGATGTTTCTAATGGTTTCCAATCGATAAGACTTCTGGAGAGCCTTTTCCTATCTCAGGCCTACTCACTGCTCTGAACAGAATGAGGAGGAATAAGAAGTCCTTCATGATGATGGACTCCAGTAGACTGACATAAAATAACAGAAACAGACATCTGCAGTGTGTGAGCTCTTGCTGTCTGTCCAAACCTGAGAGTGTCCAGTCTCCAGTGTGGCTCCTCCAATCCAGCAGACAGCAGCTTCACCCCTGACTCTCCTGGATGATTGTAGCTCAGGTCCAGCTCTCTCAGATGGGAGGGGTTGGAGCTCAGAGCTGAGGCCAGAGAAGCACAGCCTTCCTCTGTGATCAGACAGCCTGACAGCCTGGAATCAGGAAAACATCATAAACTCTGTGTTTTAGAAAATCATGCAGCAGGAAAATCTACAGACCATTTTCACTAACATGAACCTAAAATCAGATGAAGAGGATTTAAACGAAACAGCTTATTACTGACCTGAGAGTTTCCAGTGTACAGTGTGGACTCTGGAGTCCAGCAGACAGCAGCTTCACTCCTGAATCCTGCAGGTTGTTGTTACTCAGGTCCAGCTCTCTCAGACTAGAGGACTGGGAGCTGAGAACTGAGGACAGAGCTTACAGATTCTCTCTGAGAGGTTACAGCCACTCAACCTGAAAAAGGATTAGCAATGAACACAAACTAAATGTTTTTTTGTCAAATATAAATTAAGCGTTTTTGAAATTACATCCACCTACAGAGCTTTGTTGGAGGCTTTGACCACTGGCAGCAGCCTCAGAAGAGCCTCCTCTGAAGCAGAGTATTTCTTCAGGTCAAACACGTCCAGATCTTTTTCAGATGACAGTAAGATGAAGCCAGAGCTGACCACTGAGCAGGAGAGAGTTTATCTGTGGAGAGACTTCCTGAACTCAGGGACTGTTGGATCTCTCCACTAGAGAACGATCATTCAGTTCATTCAGACAGTGGAACAGATTGATGCTTCTCTCTGGAGACAGATTCTCACTGATCTTCTTCTTGATGTACTCAACTGTTTCCTGATTGGTCTGTGAGCTACTTCCTGTCTGTGTCAGCAGACCTCGTAGGAGAGTCTGATTGGTCTGCAGTGAAAGACCCAGGAGGAAGCGGAGGAACAAGTCCAGGTGTCCATTTGGACTCTGTAAGGCCTTGTCCACAGCACTCTGGTAGAGATGTGTTAGTTCAGGTTTGTCTCTGAAGACTTTAGACAGCCGGAGGTTGATTGTTTTTCTGCCAGCAGATTGACACCAGAGTTGATGAAGGTCAGATGGACATGAAGAGCAGCCAGAAACTCCTGAACGCTCAGATGGACAAGCAGAAGACCTTGTCCTGGTACAGCCCTCTCTCCTCTTTAAAGATCTGTGTGAACACTCCTGAGTACACTGAGGCTGCTCTGATATCGATGCCACACTCTGTCAGGTCTGATTCATAGAAGATCAGGTTTCCTTTCTGCAGCTGCTCAAAAGCCAGTTTTCCCAGAGACTCAATCATCTTCCTGCTCTTTTATTCCAGTGGATCTGTCTCAGCTCCTCCATCATACTTGACTTTCTTCAGTTTGGACTGAACCACCAGGAAGTGGATGTACATCTCAGTCAGGGTCTTGGGCAGCTCTCCTCCCTCTCTGGTCTTCAACACCTCCTCCAGAACTGTAGCAGTGATCCAGCAGAAGACTGGGATGTGGCACATGATGTGGAGGCTTCGTGATGTCTTGATGTGGGAGATGATTCTGCTGGCCTGCTCCTCATCTCTGAACCTCTTCCTGAAGTACTCCTCCTTCTGTGGGGCAGTGAACCCTCTGACCTCTGTCACCATGTCAACACACTCAGGAGGGATCTGATTGGCTGCTGCAGGTCGTGTGGTTATCCAGAGGCGAGCAGAGGGAAGCAGGTTCCCCCTGATGAGGTTTGTCAGCAGCACATCCACTGAGGTGGACTCTGTAACATCAGTCAGGACCTCATTGTTGTGGAAGTCCAGAGGAAGTCGACACTCATCCAGACCGTCAAAGATGAACACAACCTGGAACTCTTCAAAGCTGCAGATTCCTGCTTCTTTGGTTTCAGCAAAGAAGTGATGAACAAGTTCCACCAAGCTGTACTTTTTCTCTTTCAGCACATTCAGCTCTCTGAAAGTGAATGGAAATGTGAACTGTATGTCCTGGTTGGCTTTGTCTTCAGCCCAGTCCAGAGTGAACTTCTGTGTTAAGACTGTTTTCCCAATGCCAGCCACTCCCTTTGTCATCACTGTTCTGATTGGTTCATCTCTTCCAGGTGAGGCTTTAAAGATGTCTTCTTGTCTGATGGTTGTTTCTGGTCTGTCTGGTTTCCTGGATGCTGTTTCAATCTGTCTGACCTCATGTTCATCATTGACCTCTGCAGTCCCTCCCTCTGTGATGTAGAGCTCTGTGTAGATCTGGTTCAGAAGGGTTGGGTTTCCTGCTTTAGCAATCCCCTCAAACACACACTGGAACTTCTTCTTCAGGTTACACTTGAGTTTACGTCGGCACACTGCAGCAACAGTTCCTGAATGAAGAAGAAATATGATTAAGTGGATGCTGCAGTAAATCTGATAAATGTAAACTTTAAGACATCAAGATGGTATTTATTTTTTTTTTCCTCCATGAAATCTCTCCGGCTCATCAGCTGTGAACAGTTTCTGAGTTTCAGCCCAGAAGAATTCATAGATCTGATCCAAATGTGTGCATCATATTAACAGCAGAGTTTGAAATGGAAACTTCTCCCATGTTGCCTCCATTTCCTCTTTCCATCATGTTAAATCTGTTCAAATCCTCTTACTGCTCTGCAGACGCTCAGCCAGCTCCTCCTGCTTCATTCTCCTCAGGAAGTGCAGTGTGATCTTCAGAAATGCCTCTCTGCTGCTCCTCCTCTGCTCCTCCTCCTCATCCTCCCTCTGACTCTCTAAGCATTCTGGGTAATCTGGACTCAGAACTCTCTGGAACTTCTTCACCTTCTTCACAAACCTGCCAATGTTTTCCTGGAGCAGCTGGAACAGAAGAAAATGTAAAGTTGAACTGGTAGAAGTCAACATCAGATCATCTGTGACAGACAGAAAGCCTGCTGGTCTGCAGAGTGCAGCATGGAGACTGGATCAGAATGCTGCTTCACTATTTACTTTGTGGCTCCTGTAATTAGCAGTAGTAGCTGAGCTTGTACATTTACACACCATAAATATGGAGTCCAGGTCTGTTTGATGCTGCTGGGCAGACTGACCACTGGGAACCTCTGAGCTCTGCTCATCAACTCTGTGAAGAAATATGATGATTTGAACATATAATGACAAACAGTGTTACATGTGCTGTGTTATATCTGGTAGAAACAGATCCTCATACACCTATACCAGATCTTGGTATAAAAATGTATGATCTGGTCACTTTCCATGGAAACACCGCTGGGTGCAGGGTAGACTGGACAGGAGAAAATGCTGCTGTTTTACTCATCCAGCTGTGTCTCAGTGGACATCAGCGGACGAGGAGGCTGCTGAGGTCCTACTGGACTCTAACTGGACTTACAGTTACAGTAAGCAGCAGACAAAAGGGCATGCTCATACTTTTAATATTTTTACTTTCTCATGTGTTTGCCATTTGTTTTGCACTGTTCTTTGAACCTGGTTCATTTCTGTGCTGCTGATGTGACATGAGAATTTCCCTCTGGGAATAAATAAAGAGTCTATTATTATTTGTAATTAACAAAAAACAGTGCTGAACCAAGACCTACCTGAGAGCTCTTTTTAGGAGAGTCAACAAAACAACACAAACATTTAAGATTCTTACTTTTGTTCAGCATCATTATGTCCAGCTTTGAAGTGAACAGGGACATGACGGTCGCTGTTCACGGACACACAGCTGGGTCCAGGAGAATCTGGTCTCTGCCGATGGATCCTGAACAATGAAATAACAAATCAGATGTGTCCTCAAAGCAGATTTAATAGATATATTTATGTGTTGGTGTCTCTGGTAGTGAGTTTTCAGCTGAATCTGCAGTTTCTCAGCGTACAGAGTTTTATAGCGACTTTCAGTTGTTGTTTATCTGTCCAGCTGCATCTTTACTGTTAGTAGCTCAAAACTAAACTTCATTCACCTCCATTGAGCAAGAGGAGGCTCCATAGACAATGTTCTTATACATTCTCAAACCTGCATCCAGCTGTTCGTGGATTTTAAATGTGGTTTTGATATTTGGACTAAGATCTGCAAAATGTGAGACCAGTTTGAAAAAAGTGAAGAGTTAAGAACATGAAGTGATCAAAACAAAGACACCAAACCTCATCTCAGGAGAGACACAAACATTTAACATGCTGACCTTTGATCAGCAGAGTGGTGTCCACCTTTGAAGTTAATAGATCTGTCCATAGACCAGTCACTCTTGATGGACACACAGCTGGGTCCAGGTCCAGGTCCAGGTCCAGCAGAGTCTGGTCCCTGCTGCTGCTCTGGGCTTCAACACAACACACACAGAGCTTTGAGAGTGAATAATGATGGTGGAGTGATTTGAGTCCTGGACAGTTAGAGATCCTCATCTCACCTCTGAGCTTTGGTCTGGCTGTCATGTTCCCCACACAGAGTGCTTTTAGAGGGAGGGACTCCCTCCTCTCTGTCCTCACACTGATTCATAGCAGAGCCCACACCTTCACACAAACACAACAACATGCTGAGAGAGCTGCACTCATTCATTACAACAAGCTTTACATCTCAGGACACTTTAGTTCTCCTCAAGGTCTGTGTCTTTAAATCTTTATTTCTGTCTTTAAATGTTTAAATCATGACCAGAGAGACACAGGATGGCTGATTTTACTTTGGTCCTTCTCTATTCCTGTGAGGGCCCCTGATGGCTGAGGGGCCCTAATCAACCTCTAAGTTCCCCTCCACCCTGGGCTGGCTCTGGTCCATCTAGAAAGGATCCTGGAGCCTCTGGTACAGCTGAGACCTGGGGCCTCATGTATAAACGCTGCCTACGTATAAAAAGGTTACGTACGCTGGTTTTCACGCACACGTGGGATGTATAAAAATGAACGTGATGTGAGAATGTGAAGTCCCTCCACAAACTTTTGTCTGGCTGTCAGTAAACTGCTAAAGTGCCAAAACTCACCAAATGTTTCAAAATAGTGTTTCCACTGCAATTACTGTGCAGATGTCAATGGAGTAGTCTATCAAAATCCTAATTATGTCTTTTGACAAAGGTTTGATCATGTATGTAGTGGTTTAATATCAAAATAAAATTGAATGTGAGAAAAATAGATCATGATGACTTTCACATATTTAATTTCACTTCATTTCACATGTTACCACTTTATCATGTAAACATTCAAACCAGCAGTGTTATTTGTGCTCGCACTAGTCAGCCATAACTATTCCATACTGCACCTTTCAATTGGAAAAGAAATAAAATAAGCCAAGTGCCAACTGCAGGCTGCCTTTCCCCGGTATTAGCCGGTGTGTTTACCTGAGGTGTAGGCCTCTTTAATAATAATGTTCGTTGTGATTAAAACCTGCTTTCACATAGCGGTATAATGTGAAAAATTTAGATTTTTTTTTGGACGGGGGACGGGGTTTTACAATCACAATGCCATCGCCGATGGCTGACAGATGGCTTTTATACATGAGGCCCCTGGACTGTTCTAAAGGGTCTTCAGTGAAACCAAGTCCGTCTCAGTGTTGGAAGATGTCTGTATTTGAGCCCTGAACTCTTCATCCATGCACTTAACTTCAGAGTATTAACAGTTAAACCAGAAACCTGAGCCAAGTGGATCCAAGCTGTCAGACCAGTTCAGACACACCCTGCATGTTTCACTGATGATGTGAGCTCAGACTACAATCAGACTGCTGCTGATTCTACTTGAGAAACATGAACAATATTACAGGGAAATCTTTCTGAAATCATTGTTCTTTAACTCGGAGAGAAATTCTACAGCAGATTTCAAAGAGATATTTAGAAACAGCCAATCAGCATCAAGAAGCATTTCTACTGTCCAGTTAAACAGTGATCCAGCACAATGTGATCAAAGTGATCCTGATTATCAGACATTTACAGATTCCTCTGGTCGGATTCTCACCTGCTGAACTCACTTCAGGTCGACTTACAGACACTTTGCACCTTCATGTGTGGAGGAAACACTGGGAGAGAAGAAGCTGCTCATTTCTTCCTCGTCAGTCCTGGTGTCTGTGTGCATCTGATCTGAGGACGCCGTCACAGCCTCATAACTTCAGAGTCTAAAAAACATCAGAGGGACAAAACGGTCTGGTTTGTGATCCCTTTGTTTTGTTATTTGATGAAGGCTACAAGAACAAAAGCTTTTATTTCTTAAATAAGTTTTAAATTTGGTCGTGAGATAGTGTCACACTTTCCTTTAGAACATCTAAACCCAGTCAGTGTCAGAAACGTCACTGATCAGATGTGTAGTTTCATTCTCTGTCCACTAGATTCTGCTAACTAACCAGCTGATGAGCTAAAGATTAGCTCAGGAAATAAATCTGTGATGGAGGATCAAGTCTCAGTGATCAGACCCACCATGAGGTTTATAGGGATTTATAAATGAACTATTTTAGAAAAACTGTTATTGATTAATTTCATTCTGCTGCAGTGATTTACAACCTAAATTTCAAGATGACTGGAGATAAGAACTGTAGGGAAACAGAGGGGAACCTCTGCAGCTGGATGTAAAACATTAAATAACATTTCCTGAGTAAGTCAATAAGTAACATTTCATTCATATAGCACCTTTAAAAACCTAGGTTACCACATGCTTTACAGAAGGATATCAAGTTAAAGCAACATTACAACAGTAGACAGCACAATAAAAACAAAAAGTTCAAGGCATCACAAATCAAGTGTAGATGAAAACTCTCGTACTAAAAAGACAGCTGTGACTTTAAACACTCAGGAAATTTTGCTGATCTGACTCCCAAAAAAAGAGCTGAATCTTCAAACTGCTCGTTAGAGCAGCAGGTGGTTTACATGTTGATGATGACCACACAGATTATATTCAATTTTATTTATCTAGCGCCAAATCACGACAACAGTTATCTCACAGCGCTTTTCATAAAAGAGCAGGTCTAGACCGACCAACAGTTCCCACCAAGAGCAGCACTAGACGACAGAGGCAAGGAAAAACTTCGAAACCTCGAGCAGAACCATGGCTCAGGGTGGGCGGCCATCTGCCTCGACCGGTTGGGGTGAAGGAGCGAGCGAGAGAGAGAGAGAGAGAGGGAGGGGAGGGAGGCAGCCTACACAATATCCACACAGAGGTACAGACAGTAAAGGTGATGTTGCTATAGACTAAATGAAAAATGGTACAGATATTTATAGTAGTGTTAATGATAACAATCGTAATGTTAATGATTATAATAACAATAATAACAATAGACTAGTAACAATAGTCATTGCAGCAGAGGGTGTCGAGCAGGAACACGGGGGCAGCAGGTGACCCGCAACCACAGATCCAGACTCCACAGCTCCAGAGCCAGAAACACCTGCAGGAAGTGATAGGAGAGAGGAGAGGGACGAGAAAGCACAAGACTACCAGAAAGGGGAGAAGTTGTGTTAGTAACATGCAATAATGGGATGAGGTTGCATACATAGGGAGAGAAAGTAGAGGAGAGAGGAGCTCAGTGCATCATGGGAAATCCCCCGGCAGTCTAGGCCTATAGCAGCATAACTAAGGGATGGTTCAGGACTCACCTGAGCCAGCCCTAACTATAAGCTTTATCAAAGAGGAAAGTCTTAAGCCTACTCTTAAATGTGGAGATGGTGTCTGCCTCCTGAACCCAAACTGGAACCTGGTTCCACAGGAGAGGAGCTTGATAGCTGAACGCTCTGGCTCCTAGTCTACTTTTGGAGACTCTAGGAACCACAAGTAACCCTGCATTCTGGGAGCGCAGTGCTCTGGTGGGGTAGTAAGGTACTATGAGCTCTTTAAGATAAGATGGTGCCTGACCATTAAGAGCTTTGTAGGTAAGAAGAATGATTTTAAATTCTATTCTGGATTTTACTGGAAGCCAATGCAAAGAAGCTAAACAGGAGAAATATGATCTCTTTTCCTGGTTCCTGTCAGAACATGTGCTGCAGCATTCTGGATCAGCTAACTGATGAGTTTCATCTGGCTTGATTGATAGATATAACTGAGTATCATCTGCATAACAATGAAAGTTGATGGAATATTTCCTGATACTATTGCCTAAGGGAAGCATATATAAAGTGAAGAGGATTGGTCCGAGGACAGATCCTTGAGGAACTCCATGACTAACTTTGGCATGCATGGAGGACTCATCGTTAACATGTACAAACTGAAATCGATCTGATAAATCGTAGTAAAGTTCATTTACTAGTACACCTTTAGAAGAGAGAGAGATCTGATGTTTAAGAGTCCACATTTAATTTTCCTATCCGTTTGCACTATTGCTCTTGTGGTTTTAATTTTTATGAGGTTTTTATGCACAGCTCCTCTTCTGTTTACCTTTGACTTAAATAATTTTGATGGTCGGGGGGCAGACACCGTCACTATAGGATTTTCACTAAGTAACTCCTGAAATGGAGGAGCAGAGAAGTGTGTTAGACTGCGACTCTGCCTCCTGGTCTCAACTCTGGTTGTCATGGATTTGGTCCACTAATAAACTTGGCCAGATTTCTAGAAATGAGAGCTGCTCCTTCCCAAGTGGGATGGATGCCGTCTCTCCGGATCAGACCAGGTCTTCCCCAGAAAGTCTGCCAATGATCAACAAAGCCCACATCGTTTGCTGGACACCACCTCGACAACCAGCGGCGGAATGACGACATGCGGCTATACATGTCATCACTGGTCAGATTTGGCAGGGGTCCAGTGAAAACTACGGTGTCCGACATTGTTTTTGCATATGTACACACCGACTCAACATTAATCTTAGTGACCTCCGATTGGCGTAACCGGGAGTCATTACCGCCGATGTGAATAACAATCTTACTGTATTTACGTTTATCCTTAGCCAGCAGTTTCAAATAAGACTCAATGTCGCCCGCTCTGGCCCCAGGGATGCACTTAACTATGGCCGCTGGCTTCGCTAACTTCACGTTTCTCAAAATGGAGCTGCCAATGATCAGAGTTGGTTTCTCAGCGGTATGTCGCTGAGTGGGGAAAATCTGTTAGAGACGTGAACAGGTTGATGGTGCCCCGTGGACTTTGAATGCTTACGACTATTCCTCCTTCGGACAGTCACCCAGCCCCCCCCCTTTCCTGGCTGCACAGGAGATGCCAGGGGACGCTACCAGAGGCTACTCAGACCGGCCCGCACCGACTACCAGGGACTGGCTAGCTACATAGCTAAAGACTGATCTACCAAGGTGTGGAGCCGGACTTCT
>NW_024040249.1:0-22990 GCF_014851395.1 Micropterus salmoides
ACTTGAACCAGGTAATAACGCGCCATTTCAAAATGCTGATGTTTTGAAACGCTAGCCTTTTATTTTGAAAGTGTAACGGGACGTTGCATATTTATTGTTGCTACCTTTACCGGAAGTTGGATATTTGTTGTTGCTAAGCATTGCTAATTTGACCGCAGAGCCCTAAACTGTAGTAACACTCTATACACTTGCTCTTACTCATCAAGGTATTGTGTGTTAATGTGATGTTGAAGCAGGTTTATACTAATGTCACTGCCACTTACCAATTCTGTCGTCCTTTCTGCCTCCAGCACAGTTTTAATTTTCTGTGAGAAAGTATATTGTTGCCTCAGGTGGTGTTATTTGAGTGAGCGTTGTTTGGGGCTGAAGACTACAAATTTGAAAATGAAAGACAAAATTTGGGTGTGGAGGAAAAAAGAGGTGAGTTTACAAGATCTCTGTTGCCGACTCCTCATCTCTGCTTGAGGCTACATTATAAATAAATTATTATAAATTTTTTTATAAATGTACCATCCAAATCTAGACATATTGTATATCATGAACTGCACAACACTGAACATTGTTGCAAAGCCATGTTGTACTGTAACAACATGACTGTGATGTTACTCTGTGTAATGTCAGAGTACGGTCTAGACCTGCTCTATATGAAAAGCGCTATGATATAACTGTTGTAGTGAATTGGCGCTACATAAATTGAATAGAATTGAATTGAAACACATGCAATGCTGCATCATTCTTGCGTTGTGCTACTACTGTAGATTTTTTACAAATGTCAATGGGATTTTGAAACTCTTAATAAATGAATACACGTTATTAATACATATCATTATACAAATATTTATAAATCCTAAATTTTCAGCATTCATCCTTGGCCACAACTGTCTTAATAGGCAATGGGCATTTCATGTGTTGTTCTGACATGTGTCTTTAAATGACCTGAATTATTTTACAACGCTTGTGGAATCAAACGTGGCTAAAGAGCTGGGCACACTGTAGGAGCTCTCTCTGACCCAGTTTCAGTGCAGCGTTTTAAAGTCCCATGATGGTTTAAATAAATAAATTTTCAGCATAAAAATTCATCAATTTGAAAGAATATAATCAACAGAAAATATCCACAGCTTCAGTGAAAGAATGTCATGATAGCAGCAATCCAAAACCCCTTTTCTGCTGAGCCCTCGTTGTGCCCTCCACACACAGCGGGCTGGACTTCTTCCTGAAGGTGATCAGATGAGTGCTTAACAAGCTTGAGGTCAAACTGAAAATGCTTCACTGTGAAAGCCAGACGGGGTTTGGGACTCACTGTTAGAAGACACAAACAGGCAGTGTCGCCCTCCACCCCCCTCCCATGTTACACAAAGCAAATGTACTAAATGAAAACAAAGTGCCCTTGGCTGGGAAACAAAACAACCGAGACAAAGAAAGCCTCTTGTTGCAAGAAAAAAATAACCTTAAAGGGAAATGGTGATTTCAACACTGGCATATGTTATGGCTGTCAGATAATCCATTTAATAAATTCCTTTTGAGAAAATATAATTGATTCGCTTTTAGTCGCTATTTCAATCACAGGCATGTGTTAAATCAGTGCCACAGATTGGTGAACACAAAGACCCATTCATGGTCAAGCAGACAGACCCAACGTCCACCCTTATATAAGAGGAGGAAGTGGAGGCCTTCCTTGCTGGGGAATGGAAAAAAAGCTTTATTTATATCCTCACTGAAATACCACAAAGATAAAGCATAATCTTCACAAGTGCATTCATAGGAAAGTTTTAATCAGGCCAACCTTTCTGATTTACTTCAAACCTTTCAGATTATATATACTTTAGTTAGCAATGTGTGCGTGTGTTATTCAATAACAGGCGCATTTTAAATTCTTTTTTGAAAATCTTTAAATGAGAAGCATTTAGCAACAGTTTATTCTGCTGCGTTCTGACTCCTTATATCATTTCTCTGTTCTTTTTTTTTTGACGAAAAGGTAAACATGTAAGATCTGACATTCTGACAGTTTTCTACAATTCTTCTAACACATGTATTTAACCAATCCTTTTTATGTATTTGCCTTTTTACAACAATTAACCGATAAGTCAGTAGACAGAAAACTTACTGGCAAATATATAGAAAATTGAGCAATTTCTTTTTAAAGCAAAAATGACTAAGATTACCTGGTTCCAGCTCCTCTATTGTGAGGATCTTTTCTTTGTCATATGATAGAAAACTGAATATTTTTAGGTTCCTATTTCCTGACATTTCATTGTGCCACAGTCACAGGATGTCATTTGCTGTATCTGCTCGGTTATTAATCTCAAGAGGTCTTACGTAATAAGAGGTTGTCAGAGTGCAGATCCAAGAAAAGCCAGTTTCACCTGGGTTCAGGTAAGGCTTGCATCCTTACTTGCATTGGCAATCATTGCACATAGGTATGTTGTAGCCTGTAGCTGATGCAGCCAAAAGGCTCAGGGGAAATTAAATCCCCCAGACCTAAAAATGTATAATTATAGCAGTACTATATGTACCGTGAAAATAGACCAAATATGGAATCAACAAATAAGAAATAGTTGGCAGATGAATAAATTTGTCAACATTTGTAGCATATATGAGTACATCTTACAGCCAAAAGGAATTCATGAACAAATCAGATCTTTTGTGACCGTGGACGGGATGAGATCATCTTGGGAGTTAACAGCTCCCAGGAGGACCAACCAGATTTGCCAAGCCAGTGGGTCCTCACATGTCTGAAAACTCCAAAGCAAATGTTCAGGTAGGAACAATCTGAAGTTTTTGATGGTCAACCACATATCTGAAATCTCAAAACTTGATCTGGTGACGTAACACGCGGAGCAAAAATGTCAAGAATTGAGTCTCGCTCATATCCCTGGCCCTCGCCCTTGGTTGGAGTGAAATGCATTCTTTGATACTTACCTAACCCAAGTCAACACAAGTCTTCAAAGTATCTTCAATAAAACTGGCAGAACAAGAACATCTTGGGACTTTGGACTGTACTTGGCTTAATGAACGACTAATGGCGTTTCACAGGTCCGCACAAGAACACAGGCTGAGAGAGACCCATCTTTCAGCGTGTGCATCAAACAGTTGGCATTTAATCTTATGTTTCCAAGAAAAAAACACTTGGATGCCTAACCCCATCAATCACAAACAAAGGGTAAAGGTTCCATCTTTGATCCTGCATGGTTCCAGGTCTCCACCTTGCTCAGGTGACCTTAAGTAACATACCTACCACTAGCTGGGGTCAGTGTCTTCAGTGCGCCAGACAGGCAGGAACATGGCAAGAAAGAAAAAACACATGTAGTCACTTGAGGTTATGACACTAAAGATCTTGTTGTGGTGGCAGCCTGACTGTTTATTTCTCCTTTTTGCTTGTGATTGTGTTTCCCCCTGGTGTTTTGGCCTGCCTGTTTGTGTCTCCTGCTTTCCCCCTGCGTGTGCTCTCCCTCCCTCTCTCTCTCTCTCCCCTCCCTCTCTCTCTCCCTCCCTCTCTCTCTCCCTCCGCTCCTGAGCCCAGCCAACGAGCCGCACCTGCACCTCGTCAGCCTCCTCCTCTGCCTGCCACACCTGCCAGCGATCAGCCTCATCTCCGACAGCACTTCTACCCGGGTTCTCCAGTCGACCCCTGCTTGATCGTCGTTGCTCCTTACCCGGTGCCACTTCACCGCTCAAGCTCTCACGTATTCTGCGTCATTCTGTTTTCCCCGTGCTTTGTCTCGGCTGTGTCTAACCCCGTCTGTCTGTCTCCCCTCCAGGTCAACTCGCCTCCGTCCTCTGCTCCGTCAGCTGGGCTCGCCACCCTGCCCTCTCCCCTCGGACCTCTTCCATGGCGTCCTCCTGTGCCTCCTTGCTTCCTCGGTCCCCAGTGCCCCCGGCTCCCTTGTCTCAGTCTCCTCAGTTCCCCGTGTCCGTGTTTCCCCGGCGTCCGCCTCTTCCTCACCTCCACTCCCTCAACCCCTTTTCCCCTTCAATAAAGCCTGTTCTTCCTGAGTCTTGCGTTTGGGTCCACTCTGTCCCCACATCACAACAGATCTTTCATATACCATTTATTATTATTATTTATAGACACTGAACTGTTATTTTGTTGGTTTCTGATATGTTTATTTCAGCATACACCCCAATGGTACACCTACAAACAGGTCATTTAAGCTCACTACTATGGTGGCAAAGATGTTTTGTGCAGTGCCTGACAAACTGTCATCTTGGCGTCCCTGTTTTATTGACCATAATAAACTGCCAGCTGCTCCATGTGTGTAATTTGAAGGTAAAACGCCTTTTTCACAGCTAGGTTTTAGCCTCATGGTTCCATAAATGAATCCATTTTAGCAGCATTAATGTCATATTTCTCAAACCTTTTCCTACCATGTTCTTCCATACAGATGTAAATTGTAAAAACAGTGTGACAGTGGTCTTTCAGAGTAATGTGGTGATCATTGTTTAGCTTTTACCATACAAGAGATTTTATTTTCAAAAGTATTTAATAAACTGAGTACTACTTATGACAATTATGCATATACTGTATCAGTGTGTGATCCTTTAATGTATAGTACTCTACACACCATAATCACATGGCAACAAATCATAATCTTCAAGCAAGGACAGATAATCTAAATTCTGTTCATTAAATCATACTTTGTTTCAATACGGTAGATATTTATGTGTATATTCACTTCAACACCGCAGGAGAGTGTAGATTTTAAAAAAAGAATCCAGCATCCCGGTCGTCTTCGTTGGAGGTGTGTGCACTGAAATACAAAGATACATGTAAATGCATCATCTCTGATTGCTATTCATACGTACACATCTCAGACAGCAGGGGTGTGCTGTCTGTGTTTACCTGGCTCTTTTCTTTTTTTGAAATGCAACCAGTAATTCCTGAGGGAGAGTCTGGCCTCTCTATCACTTCTTTCCTCCCACTGTTGAATGCTGAATTGTATCTTGTAAGAGGAAAACATGTATGCCCGAGGGGAACTTTTCTAGCATTGCGATGAATTGATGATCTAGCCCCCCGATGCTATCTGTATAATGGAGGTTGCCCATTTGATAACCCCGAACAGCCCAGCTGCACTTGACCCTTTATTCGTGGAATAGGTTTGTGAATAAGCACACTTCTAAGGGCCTATCCTCAGAGCTGTTTTGCATTAGGCCTTCAACAACTTAATAAATCTGACTGTACCTCTATTGAGGCATTTTGAAAAACCCTGGCGGTCCTGAGGGAGCTGGCTCCAACAAAGCTTTGAATTAATAACTTCACCCTGTGTACCATCTATCTATCCCTCAGCTCACTGTTTTTATTTTTTTTTATTTCCGTTTCTCTGTGCCCGATTCACAGCTTTGAAAAAGCGGAAAGTGCCCCAGAGGAGAGGGGATGGAAGCAGGGATTTTATAATCTTGCCTCTGGTGCTGTGTCTGTGGGAAGCTGCCTACTTGATTATGCCAGAGATGCACCTGCTCTTAACCTCATTTCCTTTTAACATCTGTCTAAGGGTTTTAAGTTAACTACACAATCATGTGTGATTATGGTCCCCTTTGCACCTGGCAATGCAGTCCCACGGCAGATAAAAGACACAGTTCACGTGTGACAGATACTGTCAGTGTGTCCTGGCTTCTGAAGCCAGTTACGAATTCCTGAGGGAGGCTGTGGGAGGAGAGCAAACCTTGGTGCTGTCTCTGTGATAACAGTGGCTCTCTGGATAACCCAAACAGTCTAATGGGGTTTCTCGGTCCCAGTGAACATTGTTCTAGATGGAGTTTTCTTGTATGAATACAGGAATACTTGCTCTTAAGCACCTTTAATGTAAAAGCCCAAGTGGGACAGTTTTACTGTGACATCCCAATGTCATGTCTGACACAGAAGCTCCTATGCCTATCAATTTTGCATAGTGTAATAACTGAAATACCAATTACATGTGCAGCAAACTCTCCTTAATTAATGGGGTGTTTCAAAGTTTTGCGCATTCTTTCAGAGCAGAAGCCAACAAGGAAAAATTTAAAATGTCATCAAGTACGCTGTGATGAATTTAACTCCTTTGAAGTTCTCACTCTTAAAGTTGGAGGGCTGCAACCTATCATCATATTTGTTATAATTTATCACCCCCCAAACCGCCTGGAGGATTTTTATCAGAACTTCCTGAATTTTTATCTACTCTGGTTTTAAATTATGACAGAATTGTTCTTTGTGGCGATTTTAATATTCATGTTGATGACCCCAACAATGTTAATGCAACTGACTTTTTAAATATGGCCACTCTTTGAACTTCAAACAACATGTCAAAGGGCAAACCATAACCGTGGTCATACACTGGACTTGGTTTTTACCCTGGGTGTCAGCATTTCCTCTGTGGAATTAGTGGACATGACCATATCTGACCACAGATGTATTGTTTTTAGCTGCGATTCGCCTGTTCTCATGCCGCCTCACCAAGCTCCGTGTGTTCTCGCTTCTTTAATGAACAAAGTGTTTCAAAGTTTGCGCATTCAGAGCCAAAGCCAACACCTGTCTGATTCCAACACAACAATCTGGTTGATCACTTCAATCATATCTGCTTGTTGTCACTAAATATTACTGCTCCTCTAAAGGTTAGGCCTACGTCTAAAGCTAGTAAGCAACCCTGGATAAATGACAGCATTCGCAGCCTAAAAAGGGAATGCAGGAAAGCAGAGCGCAGGTGGAAAAAATCCAGTCTCCAAGTCCATTATTCAGTCTGAAGGATTTATTAATTAACTACAATAACATGGTTAAGGATGCGAGAACACACTATTTTTCTGAACTCATTACTACACATAAACACAATCCCAGGTTTCTGTTTAAGACTGTGGATCAGCTGGTAAACCCAACCCCTCCTTGTGCCTCAGCTGGAAGTAATGATGACTGTGAATTTTTTTATCTTATTTTACCAATAAGGTGGTGTCAATCAGAGCCTCTATTACCCCCGCGGCCTCTTACTCAGAGGTTCCTCACCAGCAACAAGAGAGTTTTAACCAGTTTTATCCCATCGACTTGTCTGAGCTTTTAAAAACAGTAACACAAATGAGAGTGTCCTCCAGCCCACTTGATATATACCTACAAATTTTTACTGAAATTAATGGATTCTGTTGGGCCCCATTTGATCTCTGTTTTAACAGCTCCCTATCTACTGGTTGTGTCCCTGATTATTTTAAAACGGCTTGCGTGAACCCACTTTTAAAGAAACCTGGTTTAGATCCCTCCCTCCCACTAATTTTAGACCAATTTCAAAACTGCCTTTTATTGCAAATTCTAGAAAGAATTGTGTCCAAACATGCTCACTGTACTGGAAAATAACAAATATTTGAAAAGTTTCAGTCTGGTTTCAGGAAGTACCACAGCACTGAGACTGCCCTGCTTAAAGTCACCAATGACCTTTTAATGTCTGCTGATGAAGGTATGTGCTCAGTCCTGGTACTCCTGGACCTTAGCGCTGCTTTTGACACCATTGATCACAACATCATGTTAGACAGACTGAGGCACTGGGTGGGGATCTCTGGTACTGCCCTAGAATGGTTTTCATCCTACCTGTCAAATAAGAAGTTTTGCTTTCTGTAAACAACTATGTCTCCCCATTCTGTCCAGTTAAATATGGTGTGCCTCAGGGGTCAATTTTTTTTAATTGACTTTAAAATTCTATTGATCACTTTTAAAGCTCTTCGTGGCCTCTCGCCTTGTTATATTTCTGACCTTTTAGTCCCATACACACCAGCACGTACCTTGAGATCCTCAGGCAGAGGTCTGTTGTCTGTTCCAGAGTCTCGACTGAAAACTAAAGGGGACAGAGAGTTTGCTGTCAGGGCCCCGAGGCTCTGGAACAGCCTGCCCGAGGAAATCAGGTCGGCTGAGTCAGTGAACTCTTTTAAGTCCCTTCTTAAAACATACTTTTATAGGAGAGCCTTTCCCGATCTTATTTGACTTTATTTTATCCCTTTTATTTTATTGTATTTTACTAATTTTATATTTATCTGTATTATAGTCTTTTCAATGTTTTCATGCTTTTATCTTTTATTGTTTTTTGTATTATTGTCTTTACACTTGTTAAAGCACTTTGTAACTTGTTTTTGAAAAGTGCTCTACAAATAAGGATTATTATTATTATTATTATTATTAATTAGCCTGTTCAGTCATGTTATGGATGTGGTTTGCTACATAGATATTTTATATTGCCCAACAAGTGAAAAAAAACAATATTTTTTTTAATAAAAACATATTTGAGCGTTTGAAATTTCTCTCAGTCTGTATATCTATATACTGTATCTCTATCTATCAATCTCTGTATATATAAAATATTTTATAATGCAACAAGACAGTGTGTGGGGGAGATTTGTTTGTGATATTTCACATATGAGTAAATTATCAATTCAATTCAAATTAGCTTTATTGGCATGAATGTGGAACAACAATATTGCCAAAGCATCATACATACAGTGAGGAAAATAAGTATTTGAACCCCCTGCTATTTTGCAAGTTCTCCCACTTAGAAATCATGGAGGGGTCTGAAATTATCATCGTAGGTGCATGTCCACTGTGAGAGACATAATCTAAAAAAAAAAAACAGAAATCACAATGTATGATTTTTTAACTATTTATTTGTATGATACAGCTGCAAATAAGTATTTGAACACGTGTCTATCAGCTAGAATTCTGACTCTCAAAGACCTGTTAGTCTGCCTTCAAAATGTCCACCTCCACTCCATTTATTATCCTAAATTAGATGCACCTGTTTGAGGTCGTTAGCTGCATAAAGACACCTGTCCACCCCATACAATCAGTAAGAATCCAACTACTAACATGGCCAAGACCAAAGAGCTGTCCAAAGACACTAGAGACAAAATTGTACACCTCCACAAGGCTGGAAAGGGCTACGGGGAAATTGCCAAGCAGCTTGGTGAAAAAGGTCCACTGTTGGAGCAATCATTAGAAAATGGAAGAAGCTAAACATGACTGTCAATCTCCCTCGGACTGGGGCTCCATGCAAGATCTCACCTCGTGGGGTCTCAATGATCCTAAGAAAGGTGAGAAATCAGCCCAGAACTACACGGGAGGAGCTGGTCAATGACCTGAAAAGAGCTGGGACCACCGTTTCCAAGGTTACTGTTGGTAATACACTAAGACGTCATGGTTTGAAATCACGCATGGCACGGAAGGTTCCCCTGCTTAAACCAGCACATGTCAAGGCCCGTCTTCAGTTTGCCAATGACCATTTGGATGATCCAGAGGAGTCATGGGAGAAAGTCATGTGGTCAGATGAGACCAAAATAGAACTTTTTGGTCATAATTCCACTAACCGTGTTTAGAGGAAGAAGAATGATGAGTATCATCCCAAGAACACCATCCCTACACATGGGACAGGGCGACTGCACTGTATTAAGGAGAGGATGACCGGGCCATGTATTGCGAGATTTTGGGGAACAACCTCCTTCCCTCAGTTGGAGCATTGAAGATGGGTCGAGGCCGGGTCTTCCAACATGACAATGACCCGAAGCTCACAGCCAGGATAACCAAGGAGTGGCTCTGTAAGAAGCATATCAAGGTTCTGGCGTGGCCTAGCCAGTCTCCAGACCTAAACCCAATAGAGAATCTTTGGAGGGAGCTCAAACTCCGTGTTTCTCAGCGACAGCCCAGAAACCTGACTGATCTAGAGAAGATCTGTGTGGAGGAGTGGGCCAAAATCCCTCCTGCAGTGTGTGCAAACCTGGTGAAAAACTACAGGAAACGTTTGACCTCTGTAATTGCAAACAAAGGCTACTGTACCAAATATTAACATTGATTTTCTCAGGTGTTCAAATACTTATTTGCAGCTGTATCATACAAATAAATAGTTAAAAAATCATACATTGTGATTTCTGGATTTTTTTTTTTGATTATGTCTCTCACAGTGGACATGCACCTACGATGACAATTTCAGACCCCTCCATGATTTCTAAGTGGGAGAACTTGCAGAAAAGCAGGGTGTTCAAATACTTATTTTCCTCACTGTACAACATAAGAACAATCAACCCCATACATTTCATTTAACAAGTAATTAAAGCATAAATCGTATTATCTCTGCCAAGTGAACCAGTGACATACAGTGTACTCTGTTCATATAAAAAGCATAAACACAATGGATGAATGAGTGACACCCAAAACTACAGTGAAACACATAAATGTCAGGGTTACCTCCATTTTTTAAACCTGTTTTTAAACTTATGTCACTGCATGAACAATGACATGAACATCATCTAGGCTATAAGATAAGATGTATATGTTACACCACTCCGACAACAGCGGCATTAGTGGCGTAGGATAATGTTCATTTTTATTTCTTCACCGGCAGGACTGGCAAAACATACACAAGCTGTTCATAATGTGGCACCGGGAACACACACTCACATCTGACCAGGGCTACATCTAACAACTGCATAGACTGTATATAAGGAGTGTGTTAAGAATATTAACAGAGTGTATCTCATTAGTCTCTGAAACTTCTTCACACCTGAACCTGGCTCACAATATTTCTTCAACAAAGTGGATGTAGTCACCGTGACCGTTGGTTTGTGGACTGCCGTTTTGAAGCCAAGTAGATTTTTTGCAACCAGCAGCACTGGATGTGACCATATTTGGACGAGATGGTGGCGCTAACGTCCATGTGTGGAGCTAGCTAGCTTGCTTAACTAGCTGCATCTGTAATTCACGTTAACTGTCATATTAACCGGAATGATAATTTTCTCTAGTGAACAACAGTCTCAAAACTAGATGTACTCACCAGAGAAAGAGAATAGTGAACTCCTAATACGCTGGTTAAATTTACACAGTGCTGAGGGTACGAGTCACTCTAGCCTGATTGACAGGTCGCCATGGTAACAACAATCAATCATACATAATCCCGCCCTGAAGCATACTCTGCTTTCTGGTCTACTTTACTCTAAATGGGACCATAATTTACTAAATGAACATCATGTTGTATTGAAGAAGACCTGAAACTAGCGACTGAGACCATAAACTCATTAGGAAAGTGTTTACTGAGGTATTAAATAAGAAGAGAAGGAGGGTCATTTTAACATTATTTCTAATGAAGCCAGAAGAGTCGCCCCATTCGATAGAATACGGGTTTAAGGGACTTCCGCATTCGCATCAGTTTGCTGACTGGAAGCTTCCCACTTGAATAACTGCAGCTTCTTCTAATGTGGCTTTGTCCCAGCTTATCCTGCCCCCTACTGGCAATGCAAGGAAACATAATTGACCGTTCCTGTATACTAGGCTATTAAACAACTTGTTACATTAGAATAAACTGGCATGTATAACACACACACAAAAAAAACACATTTACAGGTGCCACATATATTTATAGACGAGCAGCATGCATCAAAGGACACTGTATTTGGCCTGAAATCAGTCATTTCAGGAATACATAACATTGCACTTCATGCTGGCTTCATCTATCAGTTAAAGTGATAGGTTTTTTTGTCATTCAGACATAGGTGAGTTTTATGTTATACAGCTATGTTCCTTACAGCTTCATTCAGACATGACAGCGTATTTATAGGCACACCCGCACGCGCGGGGAAAACTGGGAGTTAATAATGTTGTATTGGCAAGGGGGAAAATGGTTTTCTGTTCTCTCACATACTTTATCACTGATGGATTCTAAAACTTATTTTGCCATTAAAGACTTAAATAATGACCATTGTGAGTGCGAGTGACACTTTCCTTGCTTCTCTCTTCACTGATACATTCACTTTCATCATTCACCGTTTTATAATTTCCGCAGAAGCATTAAATGACAGTTGGGAAAATAATCTTGTGCCATGCTAATAGTGACTGAACAGAAATGTTACAGTTTCAGCCTAGTAAGATTTAAGTCTTTAGTGATTTGGGTACTTATTCAGTAGGGGTGTGACAAGACACTTAACCCACGAGACAAGTTGAGATTTGCGATTCGAGATTGGGTTCACAAGATATTGACGAGACGAGATTTTAACACTATTTTTAAGAAATCTTTAATGCTAAATTATATGAAAATTTTGAGTACTAAATACATTATTTCCTGCACTCTGAATATTTGTCAGTTTATGGTGATTTTTTTTAATTTATGTAAAGAGAAACACAAAATTCAAGTGTCAGGTGACAATTCAAACTCTATAGCCTAACTATAACAGAATAGAAGTCATTCTGTGCTGCACTCAGATCTGTTTTTCCGGTAGCTCAACTTTTCTCATGTT
Source organism: Micropterus salmoides (assembly GCF_014851395.1). Lineage (NCBI taxonomy): Eukaryota > Metazoa > Chordata > Actinopteri > Centrarchiformes > Centrarchidae > Micropterus > Micropterus salmoides. The sequence goes on from NW_024040249.1 coordinate 12,217, forward strand.
ATATCATCCCCGCTGAGTCATGATTTAGTCTTCCCTCCTCTTTGTTTCTTTGGGGAAGTGACCTCTTTAAATGTGCAAGTGGCACCTTTTTCACCTCAAGGAGAAATTAATTTATTTTAATTTAGTTATAAACTCCTGGCCTTTAATTGCTCATGTGTTTCAACAGATTTTCTGCTCATGTTCAAAACTTTCTACACATTCAGAATATCTCCCACAAATCTGTGTTTTCTGTCCAGAGAAAAGTCAGAATAAAACGAGATGTCATCATTTAATGAAAGTCTACCTGCCCTATACTCAGCTGTGCATTATGTTATTTATCTGCTGGTAGAAATGTCATGCCCTTCAGACCGTTTGACCGACGCAGTTTGGGACTGTATGTTGCATGTGAAATCGAAAGTAACTGAAACCCTTTTGATCAGGCAGAAATCTTACCACAAATCCACACACATGTTAACTTCAACAGCTCTGGTAAAGTGCAGCTCACAGGTCCAAACAGGTACATTTCTATTTCACTGCGTGAGAAAATGAATGTGTGCCTTGACAACGTGTGAAAAATTTCAATTACGTGAGCCTTACCTAACGAGAAATATTGTCATAATTTAATCTCGCGAGATCTCGTGGCACAAGATCTCGTCACACCACTCTTATTCAGACATTAGACCAATATGTTGCCATCTGATTAATGCAAATGGCTGCCTGTCTGAAACAGGTTGTATAAGCATTGGCTGAGAACCTGCAAGTCCAAATGTCAGTTGAAACTTTACAGAAGATTTAAGCCTTTGATGCAGCTCTGGTACAAGATTTGGGCTGAATTAACTGTGAGACATGTAGTGTGAAGCAACCCTTGTCATAAATTTACAGAATTCTTTGTTTTACACTGTTTAATAAATGATCCATTCATTCAACTCATTGTACACTCAGTGATCTGTTTGGGCAGTTGGGTGATTGGAGGGCAAAGGACCATTAGCACTGAGTGTGGCCATGACTGGTGACAACATAGAGGTATCTAAGGCTACACACCACACTACTTAAAAACAGAGTTTTAAAACACAAAAAACCTCTGTCCACACCAGCGTTTTAGCTGTGTATCAGAATTGATCTCCCTCTATAATAAAATGAGTGAAAACGCACATCTAGTGGCCGTTCAAGTACACTGGGCATGAGCGAGCTTTGCAGTTACAGAAGATTTGACGAAAGAAAGAAGTACTACTACAGATGAAGAACCACACCAGAGATTCTTCTGCATGGACAGACACCGAGGTGCAACTGTTACTGAAACTAACTCGGGAGTGCAAAGCGACAGACTGGGAGTCGTCACAAAGTAAATACGGCATCATGCACAGTGCAAGTGTGAAAGTTTGCACAGTCCAAAATATTTTACTAAAAATACCAAAACAAAAACTTTCAGTAGCATGTTTTTGTTTTTCATGAATTGTAAGACCCAATCAGGAAGCCAGATGTGAACTTCTCTGTTTTAGGTCTTTGCATTGGCTGTTTTAGTCTGGACGGGAGGTGCAAACTTATCAGAAGTTCTGCATTTTAAAATGAAGACGTGGGAGTGTGGATGGGTCTACTTTGGGTGCTAGAGACATTACGTATTACAAAAGAGTGTCTGAAATGCACGTGGTTGCATGAAGCAGTGGTGCTGAAGTTTTTACAAATCGCCTTGGTCATAAGCAGCACTGATGACTTGTTGCTTGCTAGCAGGAGTTGCGATGTCATCATCTGTGAAGGATTAAAGATTTTGACCCACTGATGTAGGCTTGACAGTGGCTGTTGGCAGCACCATGGCATGGGCAAAATGAGGCTCTTATAAGCAAAAAACATTAAGAAGCCTTATTGAGGTTTGGGGGGGGGGCAACACAAAATCTGATATCGGCCCTCAAAAACACCCTAAAGCCAGCCCTGATTTTTAAAAACAAACCACAAACCGCTGTGCAACAAAACATCAATCAATAGAAAAACTGTTCTTTTGTTTTACTAAGTGTTCAAGCTTCAATGTTTGTCTTTATTTTCTAACCACTCTCAGTTGAGATAGGATATACCAGGGACTGCTAATTGATTTTCTAACTGTCGACTTGATATGGCCTTCAACAGTGTCCCTGTGTGTGTGTGTTTGAAAGTGCTTACCTTTTTTCAGCTTTCTCCCAATCCTCCAGATTACCCCTCCAGTACAGAAAGAAACCCTCATCATCCTGCAGAAGATAATAAACCAGACTGATACTCTTTGGCTGTAATCAACAATAGGATATAGGATATTTGGCCTGCATGGTGGAAACAGTTGTCTTGCTGCCATTTTGGAGCCTCCAGTGTGCAATGTACTGTACCTAATGCAGCTTTAACAATTTTAGCCCTCGACTATCAGCCCTTCCCTCCAGTGATATTTCTGAGCCAGCTCCTCTGAGCACAGAGGATGAGTCACTTTGTGAGAATCTTCCCAGAGGTTCAAAGATTTTATAATTGAGCCTCTCGTGTTTCCTTCATGATGGAAAGCATCCAGTTGATAAACCCACTGGCACACCTGCTGTTAATTGTTTAACAATTATGTCTGTGTGTCACTCACTGGCTCAGTTGATTGCCATGGGGAATCCACAGGGGCCCTGTCGAGGATTTCAGGCTTTTTCAAATGTAGCCATGCAATCCTGAAGGAGATAGTTTAACAGAGAAGTGAATTATTAACCCCCCACACACCACCACCACCAAAACCAGCCATGTATTCCATGACTGATTTCCTCTTTTAAATGTACACCTGAACAGAGAAGACGGGAATCCTTGTGTGCCGAAGGGAAGCTCTTGCAACAAAGCAATGAATTGATAATGTCGCCCTCAGCAGTGTTTCTGTAGCGCCATATGTGCTCTAACAGCCTGTGGGAAGCGACACCGGGGCTCTGAAGTCTAAAGTAGGGTAGGCCTTGTCTGATAACAGAAGCCTGAAACTGGAGTTGGATAAAAATGAACCCTGCTCAGATTTACACCAGCAGACCTTATGTGATTTTTTTTTTTTTTTTTGCACTTAATGTCATCGTTGAAGTTTCACCATGTACACGCTTTACTTTGCTGCCCTCGAACTGCTGTGTCATTCTGATAACACAACCTCAGATCCCGGCTCCGATTCAACATTACATTATTGTAAGCTTCTGCAGCTGTTACATGAGAGACATGTCCTCTCTTTATTTAGCTTTTGGGGAAAGAAAGAAGCTCAGTTTTTTCCCCAGACACCAATACTTTCAATTAAATAATATCCTATAAGCAAAGGAATTGAAAATATTGTTATTATTATTATTATTAATAATAAATAATAATAATCATGTCACAGACAACAGTTTTTAGGCTGATTATTTCATCCCCCAAAAATTCACCTGGAAAAAATACACATATATACCACCTTTTCCACTAGCATTCTGTGGCAGAGTCTGCAAACAAAATAAGTGCTTAAAGCTTTCTTGTCCTTTTGAATTGGTTTCTTTCAGAAATGAACTGCTTATCTGCAGTTTATAGAAATTAGATATTTCTTACTTGTTGTTTTTGTTCATCTACCATTTGTATTATTGGTATCTGTACTGAAATGAAGTTGATTAATAATAAATTAATTAGCTTTAAATATGCAATTTGAGTGTAACTTGACCACAACTAATTGTAAATTCTACTATAGCTAGAAGGTGGTTCACGCATCAAACCTAACCTGTTTACCTTTTAGCACCCTTATTGCCAGTAAATTAATTTTAAATAGTTTGTCATTAATTATAAATAGTGTGGTTGTGGGCTTGTAACACTAGCACTACATACTACACCAAAATCTGGACATATATAGGGCGTGAAAGGTCTGGAAATGCATTTTTAGAAGGGTGCACTCGTCCCCAAAAGGGGCAATTACTCTTGACACGGGCTTTGTGCCTCCTCAGTTCCCAGCAAGCCTTTCACAGAAGGCGACCTGAAGGCCATACCCTCAGGCATGTTCAGTGTAGGTTTTTTCTTACAGCATGATGAAGTACATTTTTGGAAACTGGTAACCAAATTATATGATTTGCCTCAACTTTAAATAGTCTTTGAACACTGGTGCAGAGCTAGCCTTGTTGATAATCAGATGCAACAACTGAGTTCATTTTGTCAAAACCGTCAGCAGCACTGGTCAGTTTTGTTCTTCCTTTAGCTTGCTACAGTGTGTCTAATAAAATATCTTTCTGTCTTCATATTCACATTGTTTCTGATAAGACATAGTGACAGTTTGCTAGAAAAAAAAGCAGAGGCAGCAGCACTCTGGTTCAAGGACATTGAGGGCCAGATTTTCTAAAGGTTTGCGTGCGTAAAAACGTGTGCAAACGTGATATCACCAGCAAATTAACACGTAAGCTGAACTACTAACGGTGTGCACGCAGAATGACGTCTTTCAAAAGTGCAAGATAGCACCTGTTGTTCTTTTACTACTTTTGCCTTAATGAATACGCAATTTAAGGTGTTTCAATTTTAGTAATGGGAGGGTAACATGCAAATACATTTATTTACTACATGCAATGTGATCTACCAAGCCTAAAAGCAATTTTATGGGAGTGCAGCAGCATGCACACACAAAATGATGTACATTGGCTGATCAGGATCAGCTGGCTCATAATGATGAATTTAGATTTTACACGTCAAATTGTATTTACGGGTGATGGGAGGTACTACTGCATGTATGATAAAAGTTAAAGCCATTTGTTGCTCCAGAGGAAGCTGTGAAGTCTGTGATGTCTCCTCGAGAGATGTCACTTGATGGTATCTGCTGAGGCTGAAGCCTACAAGTTTATAAATAAAATAAAAATCTGGGTGGGGGGTGGCGTTTGAAAGACGGCTTGTCATCTCTGCTTGAGGCTAGCGGCTGGAAGCTACATTAGCCGCATTTAGCACAACACATACAAATCTCTGACCGAACTGTTGGACTGTCAAGTTGAATTGTGGGTAATGCAGGCGGCAGGTTTTGACAAAGAAGAAGACAACATCCCTGGTTTTGCTGCATCAGTTGTAACGCTTTATTTAATGTGTCAGACATGAGGAAATGCTAAATCAGTGCAGTATTCTTTTAATAATCAATAGTTTTACACACATACAACATACATGTGGTTCTTTTGGTTCTTTTGTCAATAAATATCGTGAAAATATCAAAACCAACAATTCAATTCAGTCTAAGTTACTCTAAAGCTTCCATACTTGTGATGTCATCTCATGCTTTGTGCATTATGTATATTCCATATCACAATGACATGTTCTAAGGTTCTATTCTGTTTACCTCTGGTGTTTTTTTTACTGTGAGCCTCTCTCTACCAGACACAGCCGCAGCTGTGCAATTTCATTTGATGTGCTGTGTGTGAACAGAAAAGCCACCGGCAAAACAAATCAAAGTCAAATGTCTAATGTAGCTTTGAAAGTCTCCATGGCATTTTCTGTTCAACCTTAAAACCTACATGAAGGTCTTTTTTTAAGCCAAGATATTATATTTATGGTCATACACCCTTTCCCATTGCCTGTTCCATTCTGGGCCTCAAACAGCACCTACATCCTGTACAATTATACGGGAAATCTAAAGCACTTAGAGAAACTGTGTGTTATAAGCTAATTAATTTTAGATCTCTTAAAGTACATTTGTTTCATCTTTGAGACTTCAAATGGGCTGCGCATTACTTGTAAAATATTTAATCAAGAACCATTAACAGCAGCAGGGTGTTTCCACTGTAGAAATGCATAAAGACGGTGTCTCTAGTGTGTATACTGTATAACAGAACAGTGTGGACTATTTTGTCATTGGATATTTAATTAATTCCTATGGAATTTGGGTAAATATTAGGATGAATTAACAATGCTCAGGAAAATATTCCAGCACATTTTCACCCGTACAAGGCAATTTTTCTTAACTGCATCGGTGTCTTGGTCACTACTATTTTTCTGCTGAGCGTAAGCCTGCAAATTGTAAAAAAGAAAAAAAAAAGTCATGTCTACACTGATGATGCAATTCCTTCAGTCAAAAAAGAGAAAAGCATGATTTGTATAAATATGGAAAACTCATTTGCATAGGGAATGACGGTAGGAAGTATACGCAACCATTTGAACTCCAGCAGAGTGCACACTGCCTGCAGCAGACTCTCTCAGCCCCAATCTCTTCAACTGAATAAATCATACACATCTGGTTCCTTAGAAAGAGAAGGAAAGAAAGAGAGATGGAGAGCAATGATGAAAAATATGAGAGAACGGTAACAATAGTGCGTGATAAAAGGTGCAGATAAAAAGGCGATGGAGAAGGGAGCGAGGGAATGAAGAAGAGATGTGAATGATAGGGAAAGGAAAGGCAATAAGAGGAGGAGAGAATAAGGAGTGCAGCAAGGATGCTCTGTTCTCACATCTGCATTTTTAAGCAGCTGGAGGTGTGTTTGTTGGATTTTTAAAATACTGCTTCCTTCAGAACTAATGGCTGAGAGACCTAAACAAAAATGACACATGTCCAGCGCATGCACAGCCGTGCCAGTCTATTTTTCTCTACCAAATTACCTGTCTGACACCATTTTGTTAGTGGCCCATTTTATTGAATGTGCAGTGAGGAAAATGATGCTGAGCTGCCACACCATTTTCACAACCTTCACCTCACAGGCCTCTACACACACACGTGTCTCAGCTGAATTGAACTGGAGTGGGTGAACAAAATCCTGGAACCATCACATGATAAGAACTTTTATTGCTGATGTAACACTTGTAAGGCCAATGACACTTCAGTGTTCAGAGAAATGTACAGTAAGATAGCAGAAGCCAAGTTTCAGTGTGTGTGTGTGTGTGTGTGTGTTGATGGTGAGCGGTAGCAACTGAAAAGTTATTTATACGGCAACTGGAAAAAGAATTTGCTTGCAAATTCGAAACTCAGAGGCTTTCTGAAATAACAAAGCAGATGTAGTCTGGCAAATACCAATTCTGATATCTGAGAGATTAAAGCTACACTAATCACTTTTGTAATGAGAATGGATCAATTAAAAAGGGGCGGATTTACTAACATCCCGAATAAAGAGTACTAAATTTCATGTGCATTCTAAAATATTGCACGTGTAATTGTACTACCTGCATGGATTTTATTGTGCAAAGTAATGGGAGGGTAACATGCAAATACATTTATTTATTACAAGCAGTGTGACCCAACAAGCAATTTCATGTGTCCCTGTCCCTGTACACCCCAACGTCACATTCCATTTCTGATACCTACAATGGGTTGTGTCGCTATTACGACCAGCATGCTGTGAACAGTCGTTCCCTCTGGCTGGATGAATTTTACTCGTGACAATTCTTTCTGCTGCTCAAACAAATAAGGTCTTACATTATATCTTACACTCACTTACAACTTCCTTAAACCAAAGCTTTCCAAAAGCTGTGTAAAAATGTGGCCGTAACTCACATACGAAATATAACCTATTTGTCGTTGTGTCATTTTGCTTAACGAACATTAACCAAACATTTGCTTTGGCCCAGGCAGACACATTTTACCACTGTGTTCAACTACAACAATTACATTCAACTCATTAAACCATTTTAAGGCCTGTGTTTTCTATTATCTTTACAAACATAGTGCAGTTGCCATTTTGTGTGGTAAACTATGTCACAGTAGGCCTTAACCAGGAGATAATTTCTAGCATGAAATATGGCTTCATTAAATAAATAGTGAGTTTACATGGTTTACTGTTGTTTCTCAACACATGGCTCTGCACGACAAAAGTCTGCTAGCATTAGCCAGTTAGCAGGCAGGCCTCTGGGTCTGTTTACACTTAATTTAAGACATATTTACTGTCCTGTGATAAAGAATAGAAGAGACCCACACGTTGAGCTGGTGTTAACTTCACGGCAGTAGGATTTATTTGGACTTGGCGTGCCTGGGATTCTATCCTATTCCATCCTCTTATCCTTCTCTTAACTTATATCTGAGGTTTGCTGGTTTCAACCCACTACACTACCATCTTTCACTGTCTGTAACCAGAATTTACATGATATTTATCATGTTTACATGATTACATAATATTGATGCTGATACTGCAGATTGATTCTCTTCATGGCTCCATAAACACCAAATCTTTCAATTGCTGAAACATCAAGATCCAGAGGACATCCCGGTCATATCCATGATACTGTGAGTTGTTCTTCTGTTATTGTATTCATGTCACGTTGTATTTAAAATAAATAACTAAATTTTTAAAAACATAATTTCCTTTGGGATTAGCCTTTTAATGTTACAGGCCTGGTTTAGAAAGTGGTGTGAATAAAAACAAGAAATGTAAGGAGTCAGCAAACCTGCTATTGCAAACAGCAGCGTATCATATACACATGCAAAACACTGCTTTTCCAAAGCATGTATATGTGTCGCATGAGATGTAATCGGGTTGGTTTTAACACACAAGCACATTGGCTTTGAATCATTTTGCAGGAACCTCCATGAAGAGGAAACCCTTTAAGTTGATTCTGACCTCAGACATGGATAACAAATATATAATATGATATTATAGATAGACTCTTGTTCATACTGACTTACTAAAATGAACCTGTGCACTTAAAGCCATGTGGAATGGCATGTAGCTCATTCACTGGACAGCTTTGGCGAATGTCACCGTGCATCAGCACGATGTGGACCAAGATCAAATTCTAGTGAATGACATAAATAACATAAATAATCATATGTATCAAATAAAATACATTACGCTTTCTTAACAGTTTCAAGAACAACACATGTACTTTAATAGTTTTGTTTGTGAATTTATACTAAAGCTGTCTGTTTTGTGTGTGTCGGGTGGTTTGGTTTGAGTTTGTCTGTTTCCTGTTTTGTTTTGAAATCATCTTAGTCTTATGTCTTTGTCTGGCTTTGTTTCCTGTTTTATCTTGATTAACCCTAATGTGTTTCACCCGTTTGTTCACTCACACCTCATTTCCATTCTGTCTTCATCAGATCGTCTTTCATCCATGTTGTGTGCTCTGTATGCCTGTAACCCTGCCTGTTTTTTTTTGTTTCACCCCTGCCTTTATCGGATTGTCTGCTTTTTGTTTATTGGTGGTTTCTGGACACTTACTTTTCCCTTTTGGATTACTTCTGTTTTTGTGGATTCCCCTGTTCTGTTTGGACTGATTTCACTTTGAATGTATCAGCACATCAAATTTAAGTTTTTCAGCCTTGGTTTTTTATAAAAAGCATCCTGCCGAGTCGGTGTGTCTGCTATTGGGTCCTAACTTGCACAGTACTATCACACAGTTCTGTGGGTTGGGTTGTTGATTGAAACCCGCCTAAAGAAAATTAACCAAACACACCAGAATTTTCTCATTTAACTGACACTTTTATCCCAAGCGAGTTACAATTGCTATATATCAGAGGTCACACACCTCTGGAGCAACTAGGGGTTAAGTCTCTTGGTCAGGGACACATTGGAGAGTGTGTCGTAGTGGGGGATTGAACCTTGTTCTCTCACACCAAAGGCCTGTGTCTTATTCACTGCTCCATCACCACCAACAGGCTCGGTGTGAAAGCACCCTGCTCTCAGAGTCTTTAAAGTTTGTAACAACTATAAGCCAAAGTGTTTTCCTCATACAGACACAGCACAATCTAAACTATTAAAATAATTTGAACAGACGGCCGAGTAATGATCTTGTTGGTATATTCAAAGTACTTCTAAAAAAAACGATATAATATTGTGTGATAAATGATTTCAAAGCCCTACAAGGTGCGTGCATAACTCAGCACTACCTCGTTGCAGCTGGTGTTCTGTCTCTCTTCTACCACACACACACGCTATACATGCGCACTGACGCCCCCTACCTTAAGGGTTTGGAAAACAATTTTGGGTTTATTCACACACTTTCCTTCCTACAGTATTATATGTTGACATTTACATCACAATAGGCTCATCCTATCGACGCATTAAATCTTCGTAGCTTCCATGTCCACCGGTGTGGAAATATAATATGTCATTGGTTGGGTGGGGGTGACACAATTAAATGAACCACTTCTCTTATACCAACCCATTTCTGAACTGCAGTATGATTTGTGTTGCTGAAGCATGGACTTACAGGCTCTGTTTATGTCTTGATGTCTTGATACAATCAATCAATCAATCTCTTTATTTGTCCCCGTAGGGAAATTAGCTTGCAGAACCATCAAGTAGGCATTACATCACACTCGTTTTCACAGAAAAATATGGCTTCATGTTTTATTGTGACAGCAACCCGGTGTTACAAATAGGTTATGACAGTCAAACAAAAGACACATATATCCTACATACAGTATACTGTAGTTTAGCAATCATCTGCAGCACAAGTGGGTCCACAACTAAAGCCATGTTAACATACACTGAAGATCTCATTGATATGCACTCACTCTATAACAAATTCAGGGATCAACTCAACACTACAGACTAGTGTCCTGCGTGCAACAAGAACGTCTAATTGCAATATATGTTTGCTTGATATTGACAATCTCAAAGTGTTTGGTAATCCTGGGAAATACTGATGCTACTGATAACATATTACACATCAACGAAAAGGAAGCATGTTAAATTTGCAGAAACCTGCTTGTTTCTATAGGACCCCGCGTTTCCTCTCATTCTGTTAGCTATGAACAATTATGCACACTTCAAATGATCCTGCAAATGCTACCACACATAGAGGATTATGTATGGTTAAAAATGAGCATATGAATAATGTGTCACATTATCATTTGAATACTAATCAACCAGTCTTCATCTCTCTCTTTCTCTCACTAAATGTGCTTGTTGATGTGTTGCAGACTTTA
>NW_024040250.1:0-24789 GCF_014851395.1 Micropterus salmoides
TCGTTTTCACTGCCACAGCAGCTCTTTGGCTCCATCCGATACAACTGCTCAGCCCTTCACTGTGAGCATTGCAATAACTGCTCAAGTCAAACCAGAAGCACTGCATTCTAGCTGGCTACATTTCACTGCCTTAAGGCTCCTGTCTGCCTCCTCCTCCTCTTCCTCCCCTTGTTTTCTTCCTCGCATCCCCCATTCGCCTATCTCTCCTTCTCGTCATGCTTCAGTGGGCCACCTGAGGCAGGGGGGGATATGCGCTTCCCTTTGCCTGGTGACAGCTTGCAGGGAGATGTGGGCAGCCTTCTCAGCTGGAGGAAGTGGGGGAGAGAAGCTACAGATTAGGGCTTCCACAGAGAGGACCTCTGCTGGGCTGATTTGCTACTAGAGAGCGACAAAATCAGTGACTGTTAACAAATAACCTTGATTTTCTTTTTTTTTTTTTATTCATTATACCATCCAGAAATTGAGAAAGGGAGGGGAACTTAAGGATGGAAACCGAGGAGGAAGGTGTGAGCTCACTTGGGAAGTTACTGTGGCTGTGTAAATGAGTATGAATTCAGATGTGTACAATATGTACACTCACCTAAAGGATTATTAGGAACACCATACTAATACTGTTTGACCCCCTTTCGCCTTCAGAACTGCCTTAATTCTACGTGGCATTGATTCAACAAGGTTTATTCTTTAGAAATGTTGGCCCATATTGATAGGATAGCATCTTGCAGTTGATGGAGATTTGTGGGATGCACATCCAGGGCACAAAGCTCCCATTCCACCACATCCCAAAGATGCTCTATTGGGTTGAGATCTGGTGACTGTGGGGGCCATTTTAGTACAGTGAACTCATTGTCATGTTCAAGAAACCAATTTGAAATGATTCGAGCTTTGTGACATGGTGCAATATCCTGCTGGAAGTAGCCATCAGAGGATGGGTACGTGGCAGCCATGAAGGGATGGACATGGTCAGAAACAATGCTCAGGTAGGCCGTGGTATTTAAACGATGCCCAATTGGCACTAAGGAGTCTAAAGTGTGCCAAGAAAACATCCCCCACACCATTACACCACCACCACCACCCTTCACAGTGGTAACAAGGCATGATGGATCCATGTTCTCATTCTGTTTACGCCAAATTCTGACTCTACCATCTGAATGTCTCAACAGAAATCGAGACTCATCAGACCAGGCAACATTTTTCCAGTCCAGTGGAGATGAGTGGTACCTGGTGGGGTCTTCTGCTGTTGTAGCCCATCCGCCTCAAGGTTGTGCGTGTTGTGGCTCCACAAATGCTTTGCTGCATACCTCGGTTGTAACGAGTGGTTATTTCAGTCAAAGTTGCTCTTCTATCAGCTTGAATCATTCAGCCCATTCTCCTCTGACCTCTAGCATCAACAAGGCATTTTCGCCCACAGGACTGCCGCATACTGGATGTATTTCCCTTTTCACACCATTCTTTGTAAACCCTAGAAATGGTTGTGCGTGAAAATCCCAGTAACTGAGCAGATTGTGAAATACTCAGACCGGCCCGTCTGGCACCAACAACCATGCCACGCCAAAATTGCTTAAATCACTTTTCTTTCCCATTCTGACATTCAGTTTAGAGTTCAGGAGATTGTCTTGACCAGGACCACACCCCTAAATGCATTGAAGCAACTGCCATGTGCTTGGTTGATTAGATAATTGCATTAATGAGAAATTGAACAGGTGTTCCTAATAATCCTTTAGGTGAGTGTATGTGTAGCAACAATTGTGCAGTTGTTTAATCCCTCAGCAAGGAAAAATAAAATCAGAATCAGAAATAAACAGCAGTTTATCTCTATTGTCAGAATATTGAAAGCTTGCTATATTCAGAGGACATGATGTAAAAGTCTTTTGAGTGCTGTACTGTTTGTGCACTTTGAGTTTGGACTAGCACAGCACAGGTCTTGCAGTCTTTATCAGAGCTCAGAATGACATGCGCACACACAGCTCACAGTTTTGCAAATCCTTTACATGGTGCCTGGCTCGCTTAAACGGCCCAGAGTGAATGAGCTTTCTTGCTTCTGACAGAGGGTTGAGTGCAAAACAACTTTGTGCGTTTGACCGAGGGTCATTTTCATAGGGGAGTTGGGGTCAGTTTTCTTGCCGAAGTGTCGGGACGTTTAACATCTTTTAAATTCCAATGAAAAGAATATTTATTAGCCTCTCTAATTACTCTCCACAACATCTTGGCCCAGGTTTTTGTTTACTGTGAAGTCTTGCCTTGCTGAAAGAGCAGGGAGAAAGGGAGACAGAGGCTATTCAGTGCGATCGTAAAACTGTAAAAAAAATGTAGACAGAAACAAGTGCACAAAACAAAGGTTGTAAATGTAGAACTAATGCAGCAAGCCTTTTACATGTCTGTCTGGGTCTTTTATACAAGATGTACACAATAACTTCATCTAATATATAATGCAGTATAATACAGTGGGCTTGCAGTACATTCTACCTTTTTAAAATCTATAATGTATTCAAGATTTAACTCCTTTTCTTAACCTCCTATACACATTACACATGTTATCCTTGCCTGTAATGCAATTCAGTATGAAACCACCATTAAATGCTGTCTCAGAAATTACCATATAGCTGAAACACTCAATTTGAACAATAACTTCATGGAAGTCATACTTACAGCAGTGCTATTTAATAGATTGTATTATATTGTAGCCATGGTATTGTGTCCAAAGCTTCTATGTTCAACTGCTGTTGAAGCGTTCCTTCTGGCCTGACGTAATCCTTCAGTCAACAATGGCAGCCTTTCAGTCACTAAATTTGGGGGTGGAAAATTTGGCATGTGCACTTTTCGCTATACATGTAAACCTCTTACTCCTGCAGGTTTTGCTTTTATAATGATCAGTGAATGAAACCTTGACTCCACTTGCTTCTCCGCGGCTGCTGAGCACTCATTTTAAAGCATGCTGCAACTTTGTGGTCTGAGGTTTATTAGCAAGCCAGTTTGATAAAGGAATTGTTTTGCAGTCTGGCTTGCTTTGCCTGACAGTAGAGTAATTCAACAACTGGTTGAGGCTGACAGATAGATTGATTTGTCAGTGTGGCCTGTGCGGTGTGTGATTGTGAATGCTTGTGTGCGTCAAGTGAATGCGTGTGGCTGAGAAAATGATTAAGCTCCATAGTCCTCATAAGAGCATTTGGACCTAATTAACCCACTTCTTTATGACTGTATCTTGCACAGTTAGGCCAACTAAGCACAGTTATGCTCTCTTGTGGTATATTCCCAGTCACTAAGAAATAAATTCAGTAGTAGACATTGGCTGGTAATAATAGAAACATGATTGCTGTTCTGTATCAGTGAGACTTACCAGTACTCTTAACACCTTCAGCTAAAGTCACTTCATCTCTGTGAATGGCAGTGCTTCCAAGGAGAACATTGGCAAAGCATTTAGGGAGGTGGAGCATGAAGATTGGCTGCAACACAAAGAAATGCAACCATTCTCCCTCAGTCATTGCAGTACAGTGTACAAATTCAGATTGGTTCTGTGTGTACTTCTGGAGACAGAGCGAAGTGATTGGCCCAATGGCTGAGACAAATTTTTTGCAAATTTTAACTTTTCTTTAACAGAAGTATCTCTGCTCAACCCCTGTCACTTAACCCTCACTGGGTTTATCTTTATACAAGGGTTGAATAGGTTTCCAATGAATGAAGCCTTAGCTTGACTTCTAACTATTCCCCTCGCCAATATCCACATCAGTAAATCCACAGGGCTGATTACAGAAACAAGAGTTGTTGATGAGAGAAAGAGAGGGAGGTTAAGAGACTGTATGGCTCCACACTCTGCTTGCCTGACTGCCCCCAACATTACTCCCCAGAACTTTCTCACGGGAGTAGTCCAAAGTGATTTAAACGTGCATGCAGTTAATAGGAAGCAACAATCATACTCATCTATTCCCAAATATTACCAACAATTACCTTATTGCATTACTGTAAATATGAGCTGTAAATGCATCAACCTGTAAATACTGTAAATATTCCTTCCATTTTTTTTAAATCAACTAACCATGTAAATTACTGCTTTACATAGGAAGTTAAATTATTGCATGCTAATTATTAAAATATTTACATTTTATCAATAAATTGCATTTAGGCTAGTATAGGTGGATTCACCCAAATGAAAAAAAAAAGCATTTTCTCAATTATCTCTAGTGCCCTAGATTAGGGCTGAACGATTTTGGAAAATAATCTAATTGCAATTTTTTTTTTAAACCAATATTGCGATTTAATATGCGATTCATTTTTAAGCTCTTTACCTTCTGTATTACTCAAAAAGGACAAGAAATAAATCAAGTGTAGACTATTGGATGACCAACACAATATTAGATAGATTAAACATACACTGTTCTTTCTTGTAGGCCAGGCTGGTGTTATGATGAAATTAGGTGATGCATGAATTATTATTATGAGCAATGGCGGAGAAGAAGTATCAAATTATAATAATATGAGAAAGATAAATTGAGAGCCAAGTCATGGCATTAAATAATATGATATCATATCATCAGGTCGGTCTACCTACAGAACACCACCGTATATTCACCACAGTATATTGTACAGTAAGCGCTCAATACGAAACCCACAGTTCAACCACCTCAGTTCAAATCTCCTAGGAGTCCGTCTCTCAATAAAAAAAACTCAAAAAATACTCAGTTTGAGGTTCAGTTAAAAAGTTGGCCAACGAAAATAAAACCAAGTGACGCCTCTCGTGTTTAATAGACAAGCTTAGTAATTCTCCGACAACACTGGAGTTCTCCACTCCCGCATGCTGGTAAGCAAATTTCCACTGGTCAACGGAGTTGAGTGTGAGTTTGGTTTGAAAGGCTGTTTCACAGATATTTTCTGAGCTGACTGGTGGCTGCGTGTGTGACGATCGCCACAATACCCTTACCTTACTACACACGTCTTTCTGTTGTGCATTTTTCCTGTCCGCCAAAGTGGCCACCACCAATTTACCAAGTTTCTGTAGTGTAAGCTTCTGTCAAGCCTAAGGCCATTGTACAACAAGACGTCAAGGTACAGCGTAACGTGCGAAGTTGATGCTTCCTCTGCGGACTGGTTAACTCTTGTGTGTCATGTGACCAGAGTGTAATCGCAGCATTTGCGATTAGAAAATCTCATTTTATAATATCACGATAATATCGCAAATGCCTTAGTTTAGATAATCCACAGAACACACTGTCAGCAGTTTTAATTAGACAAAAGCATTGTATATCTCAACACACACACAGATAAAACCCTAGTATCTGGATTCAAGTGAGAAAGTATGTCTATGAAGATTCTCAGTCATCCAGGTCATAGTTATCCAACGAAGGTTAAAGTCAAGGGCAACTGGACTTGGTTGAAGATACTGGAAGACGTTTCGTCCCTCATCCAAAGGACTTCTTCAGTTCTGACTGATTGGCAGGGAAACTCAGCTATTTAACCTCAGTGGGGTCGTTGGCCCGGGTCATCGATACCGCTTGGTCATTAGGGTTCCTTGTTGCTGTGACGACAGTCGTTACAGTCGTTAAGACTACCTGTGGCCAAGACTGAACGACCATCGTTGGTATCTTCACCTGAGGCCAATAGGTTATGTTTGTTGAGTTTCCTGGGAAGTGATGAAAGGACCGCATTGTAATGGAAACTCAACAAACGTAACCTATTGGCCTCAGGTGAAGATCCCAACGATGGTCGTTCAGTCTTGGCCACAGGTAGTCTTAACGACTGTAACGACTGTCGTCACAGAAACAAGGAACACTAACGAACCAGCGGTATCGATGACCCGGGCCAACAACCCCACTGAGGTTAAATAGCTGAGTTTCCCTGCCAGTCAGTCAGAACTGAAGAAGTCCTTTGGATGAGGGACGAAACGTCTTCCAGTATCTTCAACCAAGTCCAGTTGCCCTTGATTTTAACCTTCGTTGGATAAGTGAGAAAGTATGTGTTTTTTTTGTCTTTTAGGAGTTTGGAGAGGGAAACTCTAGTGTACTGTAAATAGTTAGCCTGGTCCGCCTTTTCGGTTTAATTTCATTTTCATTTTCCTTAATTTCTCCTCCTCTTCAGTAAAGAGTGGATCTCGGCCTCTCCACTTTAACTGTTCACCAGCTGCTCACTCCTGCCTACTTCAGAGATGAGTGCCAAGTCCGCCATCAACAAGGAGGTCTTCATACCACATGATGAGAAGATGCTTGCCGCTGTGCAGGTAAAGAGGAGGACCAAGAAGAAGATCCCCTTCCTGGCCACTGGTGGTCAGGGTGACTACATGACCTTCATCTGCCTCTCAGGTCAGAGGACAAATGTAAATCTCTTCTCCTCTCCTCTCCTCTCCTCTCCCCTCTCTCCTTTCTGTGTTGATTGGGCTGTTGCAACACAAAGTATAATTTCAACACTTCTCCTTTTAATTCTCCCTAATGTTCACACTGATGAGCATGTTTACATTTACTCTGCTAATGGGATGACACGCAAAATCAATTTATTGCTTTTTTAAAATAGATCAGATTTACGCTCAAATTGAATAATTATTTCACCAGATATTGATTAAATGATTTTGTTTTCTTTCTCTGTTTGAACGTTTGCTGAGATATTGCATGTTAATTGAATTAGCCATGGATATTATTCATGAGGAGAATAGCTGGAGAGTATTTATTTTATTGCCAGCAGAACTGCTTATGAAGATCAATGACATTTCTTAATCCTTCCAATTGAATGTGTATTAAACTCTGCTTTGGCAACAGCAGATCACATCATTAAAGGTTCAAAGTTAGTTATTGGTGACTGGGAGGAATTTAGAGTATATCAGTATAGCACAAATGTCAGTGCAGTCTCTCTGTGCGGGATTTAAATTCATGGTTGCCTACCAGTAATATAGCTACTCAACACTGAGCTTGTGTGTTTACACTCTCAGGGACAAGCGCATAAAAGCCAACTGTGTCAAGCGCAAATCCAAATTAACAACAAGTTTCTGGAAACGGACACTGTTTTTCTGAAGGGTTTATGATGAGTCATTTCTCCTTTAATGTGGAAATGAGTTTGGTTGATATTCACTTGTATTGCCAGTCTCATCACGTCCCCAGCAGCAGCCTTCACCTCCGTGCCCTGTTTGAGCTCTGCTGCGCCAAAATCTATTAAAGTTACTGGTCTCCAGTCTCATAGCTTCTTTAGAATTTTTTAAATAATGATTACCACACAATACATGATATTATAAGGATAGATTAGAGATTTGACTTCAGTGGAAAGCTGCTGGTTTGAATCTCAAATGTGGCTTTGAACACTGGGCAACAGTCCTGCCTTCTTTATTATTATTTGATTCTGTATTTGTTTGCCTTTTAATGTGTCTTTGTAATGTTGACATTGAGTCTACTCTTTTCACCATTACCTCTATCTTTGAATACACAAAGCATTTTTCACATAATTACATATCAACACTGGCGAAGGGCATCCTGAAGACTGTAGAGAGAGGAATAGTTTGCAGAGTATCCATGCATGAACATAGAGAACCTATGTGTCCCCCTGTGTTAGAAGGCATGCCAGCAACACACCACATCCACCATACCAGGTTTTTATTATCGATTAATCCAAAAATTTCTAATTTATTCTATATGTAAGTACTTTTCCAGGGCCCAAAGATACATATTTCGTCTAATCAACAGTTCAGAAATCCAATTTACAGTGATATGAAACAGAGCAAAGCAGTAAATTCTCCCATTCGAGAAGTTGGCCTTTTTGCTTAAAAAAAGATTTTATTTATTATCAAATTTGTTGGTGATAAGGGACCCTGGGCCTGGGGTTTAAGGCCCAGACCATGAATCACAATGTCCTTGGTTTGTGTCTGGCCCGGGACTTTTGTTGGATGTCACTCCCATCTCTCTCTGCTTATTTCCTGGCATCAGTCTACTGTTGACTTATTAATCAAAAAACTTACAAAAAAAATGTTATGGCACTCAACTAATTGATTAATCAAGTAGTTTGTTCATCACTAGTTTGACTCTCACCTCATCATCACATACTGTAGCTAAATTGGATGAACGAAATCAAAATCACATAAAAAATAAGTTGATTCATCTGAGTATACCTCATTCTTTATTTGGTAATTGCACACTTAACCTCAGATTGTCTCAGTGAGACTGCTCATTCTTTAACACTTAGATTGTAGCGATGAAGGGTGTGTGTGTCAGTGTAACCTCGACAGAGAGACAGTACGACTGGGTCAGGGTCCGTCTTAAAACCATGGTGATGCCACTTTAAACTGCCCCAGGTTACTACATCACCTGGTTGGAGCAAGATAAGTTTGGTACAGTCAGTGACTCCAACCTTTCTGTAAAGATGAAGAGGTCTATTGTTGGACTGTGTGACTGCTGGGACTGTGGGCTCTTGCATTTGTACTTTATTTACTTTTTATGTAACCCAGCTGAATCGGTGCATCTCCTGTTTTGGTCTGTGGGGGAGGTCAAGGCTCCATAGGAACTGCCATTCATTCACTGCCATCTTTACTTATTATGTGTAGAGACATGAGGCTATTTCATCCTTGTGCTGAAAAGCCTTTTGTTGATTCAATGTCAGATAATTTTTAAAGGAGGAACATTTTGTATTTTCTTATCCTTTGAAATAAGGCAGGGCGATATGGCCTATAGATTTTCTTCAAAATAACTTTTTGGACTTAATTGCCTGCAGAGGCCAGAGGACACCAGTATTTTATTTTGAAGTAGGCTTAGAGACCTCTTAGAGACCTATTCCCTCGGTTTGGTAGTATATTTGATTATATTTGAGTAAGTCCCTGTTTTCTGATCTGCTCCAATTTTGTTGTGTTTAAGTTACTGCATTATGCTGTTAATATACCAACAATGCAGATTTTTAAATACAAATTTTTAAATCATTTCACTATCTATGTAAATTATAATTGCACCTTTTTATTGATATGTTGATTTGGCTTTGAGAGTGATAACTTAAAACAAATAGCACCTATTATTTGGTGTCTGATAAAGAGAGACTTAAAGGTTTTTGAGCATGAAGGACTTCATCATTTCAAGAAGGAACTGGGCTTTGACGAGGTCCCACAAAACACTTTTATAGGAATAAAATCATAAATAATGAAAGACACAATACTAAACTTCAGCTACATACACACAGTTTGTTGGCCTAGTAGTGATTCATCTTTTCTGACACATTGAAATATTGGTTTCCAGGACACAGTGAGTTTACTACTGTCAGTCGCACACCCATTCTCTCTCTCTCGCTCTCTGCTCAAATGTGAAAAAGAGAGAGAGTACAATGTTCATTTAACAATTTATTATTAAACAAATGGACAAATGTGTTCATTAGGGAATCACCGAAATTAAGTGGCTGAAAATAGCAAAAATAGCACTTTTGGTGTTCGGCCTAATAAGTCAGAACACGTATTAGATTGTACTGAACAATTACGTTAACTTGTCAGCAGTGTGGAAGAATTTTTAAGTTTCTGAGAAAAATGCAAAAATCACCGTTTGAAGACACTGTTCTGCTGAATTGTCTACTAGCACATCCACCTCACATCTGTGGCTGACTTCTTAGAAAAGGCAACAAACGGTCTGACCCACTTTGAGTGTTTCTGTCACTCGTCTGTGAGAAAGCGATTAAGCTAGCTGCACCTACATTTAGAGTGCACACATATTCGAGCCTTTATGGTAACGGAACAGAGCGAGCTGACAGGCAGGTTAGCGACTTTATCATATTGGGTCAGACTTGTTAAATTTAGCGCAATGACACACATGTGACAGCGTCCGGTTTTAAAAATAAGGTGTCTATACAGTATGGAAATTTGCTTGCAGGGGCCAATGCATCACCTGAAACACTGAGCCCCTCCACACTTCTTACCAGCTGTCATTAATTAATACCTGTACCAAAAAAAAAGGGTGGTGACCAAATCATGTGCTGGTGCGACAAACTGAGAAAGTTGGTAGCACCAGTGCTACCAGTGGAAAAGTTTGTCTGGAGCCTTGCACACACACACACACACACACACACACAAACACACACTCAGGCTTCAGCTAGACAGAACCATATTTTACCATTCTGTAATTCTCTCTTAAGTGTATATCCAGGATTATCAATGGTTGTGTTTGCAGATTTGCATATAGGGCTGGACAATATGGCCAAAAATGTTTCGATATTGATAATTATCGTTATTTCTTTCGAGTTTTAAAGTCTGATTTTTGCTCCTGAGTGACAGTTGATAACTTCACAAATCTGAGGTAGAACATTCAAAACAGTTAAAATAAAATCTTTGTCACAAGTAAAATTAAATAAAAGCTTTTTTCTCAACACAATAAACATCTTAATAAAGAAATCAAGTCCTAATTTGTGTATGATTCAAGTGAATAACATTTATTGAATATTTAGTGAACATTTGTTATATTGTTATGCATTCTTTATTCTGCACTGGGGGCTGTTTTAGGTGAAGAATCAGAAACCGCTGTATTTAA
Organism: Micropterus salmoides; assembly: GCF_014851395.1. Taxonomy (NCBI): domain Eukaryota; kingdom Metazoa; phylum Chordata; class Actinopteri; order Centrarchiformes; family Centrarchidae; genus Micropterus; species Micropterus salmoides. The sequence continues at coordinate 10,461 of NW_024040250.1, forward strand.
GTAGTTTTTACCCAAAAGGAATTTGGTGACTACAGCAGACATAAACCTATATAAATGTAAAAATATGAAATTTACAAAATATCGAAATTATAGAAGAATAATAAAGACTATAACCTGGTAGGACATTTTATAAACTGTCTGTAGTTGGGGAGATCATGGCTGAGATTTCCTTTGTTAAAGTCACCAAGGACAATAACAAGGGAGTCTGGGTTCTTCTGCTCCACACACAGTATCTGGAGGAGGAGCAGGCGCTGTGCACCTTTCGTTTTGCTGGAGAGATCTGTCTCACGATCTTCTCTGAATAGTCCAGTATAATTCCACACAGCCACATCTCTGTGAATCATAAAACAGATTATGAATAAAAGTTCCACAGATGACACGAGAAAAATGGGAAATAAATCCGCTGGTGGTTTTCCCCTGATGTTCATGAGCTTCTCTCTGGTGAGCGAGCTCCGGGTATAAGAGCAGAAAACTGAGTATACAAACAAAAACAAGACAAAACAACATGCACCAAACACAGAGGCAGCCATCCACAGCGCCATCTTGGAGCATGGATAGATTTGTGCTACTGCTGGCTTTAATAGCAATTGTTTTGTGGTATATTTTGCAGAGGATCACAGTTTGGACACACATCTGCCCTCTAGAAACTGAACCACCTCCATATGATCGACCCTTTGTCTGGAATTGAAGTTAAATAAGGACAACAATGGTTGGTTAGTTTAGGGAATCTGTGACTGTGTGGAAGAGGGAGCGAGTCCCCTGCATGTAAATGCCTGCTGCTTTTCACGCAAAAAATAAATTGATAAATGAAGATGACGATTATGGTCATCTGCCATATTGCTCTTCAAATCTATTGGATATATGCAATATTTCACCCAGTCCTACTTTGAAATACAATATTCTGAATGTGTGAATGGATGTTGCATAATGTTCTAAAACAAATGAAGAAATTGCACAGTTTATTCCCATCCCATTTACTACCATCACCACAATCACCCAAGTTTATATCTTGCCAAAGTTACCACATTAAAAGTTTTTTGCTGGCTGCCCTAAACTAACATTCTCTCTAAGCTGATGTTTGTATCACATGTGGGAGCACAGTAGTGAAGGCCAGCACTGTTATGTAGTGTACTTAGTCATGTGGCATTTATTTAAGCCGGCCAGGCATTGTTCTGAGTTGTGTGTGTGTGTGTGTGTGTGTGTACTGTACAGCCAAACCACGAGTGTGAAACCAGGCTGTGCCTCCCAGCACAGTGGAGATAGAAAACTGGTGCGTGTGACTTTAAGTGTTCAGTATGTTTGTATCTATGTGAAAGCACTGTGTATGTAAGGGTGAGGGAAGGGGTTCACTGACAGTCTCATGGCTACAGTAACAGATAGTTAACGTCTCAGGGCCATACAGTGGCAGTGTTATGTAATCTGTGGTATGTCACACGGCTAAAGGAAGCCTATGAGGAACTGTGCTGTAGAGACAGCCGTGGGCACTTAACTCTTACGCTAAGCAGGGTGCCAGGATGGAAGACCAGGCCATCACTGCTACTCTAATTCCAGGATCATATCTTATAATACAGTCATAAGATGTGACTGAATGTAAGAAAAACAAGATATTTTCAACATTTTTTCCGGCTTTATTGCTGAAACACGTATTACTCTTGACAGAAATAGTAATTGGAAAAGGAAGCTGTGGTTTGGATTAAAAAACAGCGCACCTTAACAGAGATTATCCACCCAACCTTATCAACCTGACCAGGCACGACGGTGATCGTCCCAGGAGGAGTGTAAAGAGAGCCGGAGTAGAAGCTATGTTGGCCCAGCAGACTTGTCTGGTATGGACAAAATGGGACTCAAAACAACGCGAAACCTGGAACTGTTGTGCCCACATCTTTACAAATACCTGCTCCATTTTCATCCTGGATCAAGGCGGACCGTGTTCTGAGCTGACAGAGCGGGAGACTCTGTCAAGATTAGAAGACACGGACTCTGTGTTTACGTCGATGATGCTTGCCGCTCAAATGTGGTCGAAAGGGATGGACACGGTTTCCCAAATCTCTAACTTTTTGTGTAAAGATGAAAGCCATATTATCATCACTATCTTGTTACTGCTGTTTACATTCTCCCAGACGCAAATAAAAAAATATGCACTGTAGAATTATTTCCTGGGTGTATATGTTCATGTATATATCAATATATAACATAAAAATAACTGTATACTTTTTTGTATGTATTACCCTTGTTTGTGTTACCCTATTCTAATGTTTATCTGTTATGCTCTATGTAGCATGAAGGGACTAAAAACTTCAATTTCATTGTACAAGCTTGTGTTGTATGATGGTAAATAAATTACCTTGATCCTGATACTGAAAATAACCTTATTTGCAGTTTTAAAGTTATGCCTGTTGTGAAGTTTCTTATCTGTTGCATGTTTTATGGATGTTATGCAATTGACCTTGTAACCACAGCAGTGAGTTTGAGCTGTCTTCTTCGTGTGGGTCTTTTGAATTGGCTGTTTGTTGAAGAGATGACTTTTTGTCTTAAGTAGAGAGCTACATCTGTCAGTGGAACAAAAAAACCTGGACAGCTGCCAATTTCAGAGCAGGGCTTCTTGTTTCAGAATTACATTTGGCTCCAGGAAAACAATTCTGTTCTGCTCGTAGTTAACTTGTTTGGCTTCAGGGTGACATCTTGATAATCTGTAATATGTCAGCACTACGGGCAGTGATATTCTTTAATTTCCTGTAGCAATAAGTTGCGTTTTGTCCACAAGTCCTCAGTCAATCATTGGTAATTTTCAGCATCATGTTAGTACGGAGTCAGCATGCATCATTTCCTTCCTCTTTTTTTGCTGTTTATTACAGATGAATAAGATTAAGTCTAGACTAATGCTCACTATCAAACATTGACTTTGAGATTTGTGAGCTCTGCATGACCACTAGAGGAGAACAAGCCTTCAAATACAATTACCGAAAATACACCATATGTAGGGCCCTATGAAGGACTTGCTGAATTAGATAAAAAAAAAAAATGGAATCAACTGTAAAATGTGGAATATCGTGGAATCTGCCTAAATGGATGCATTTGTTATAAGATTATAAGAATTTTTTACATAGCACCCAAGCCAAATGAACAGAAGAAAACTATGTTGCTGTGTTTTGGTGACATTTATGGGCGTTTGGAGTTTCAGTGGACCCAAAGATTGCTATGGACCCAAGTACAGACTAGCTAGAGAGAGTAGATTAAGTGTACTTCTCTGTTTATTCTCTTTTCAAAATAATTGTAACTCAATTATTTGCTCAACCCTGTTTTTATTTTCCATTTAACTCTTTTAACCCTCATTGTACACTTCACTGTAACTTTTATTATATTTTAATGTGTATTTTTTCAATTTTCCTATGTTGCTTTTAAACTTTTTTATATTTCCCTGTTGCTTTTATGTTTTATGTAAAGCAATTTTGAATTACCTTGTTGTTGAAATGTGCTATACAAATAAACTTGCCTTGCCTTAAATTGTAAAACACAGAATTCAGAACAATTTAAGTGGAAAACATGGAATTTGAGAAAAAATAAGATGGGATCTAGAAAAATTAAAACAGATTTTATAGGGCCCTTTATTTGTCATAATGTGTCCCGATAACTGTTTAGAAAACAGTTGTATAGGATCAGTCTCTCGTCCAGTGATCACTACTGTACGTTGCATAGAAAATAGTTCAAGACAATTTGCGGGTGGCGTGAGATGAGCACGACCACAACAGTTTCATGGGATTGCGCCTGCTTGTTACTTTGCCTGTTAGACCTCCCTACCTGCCCCCTGACCTCTCATTGAAAATTAATTTCTAGGTGTGTCAATCACTCCCCATCTGAAAAGACCTTTATCATGGCTTCTCTTCACCTCTGTGACCAGTAGATGCTCCTAGCCTGTGCTATGATGAGATTTCTAAGATGCCTTTGATCTTATACACATACTTATTCACACAGAGTTGCTCAACTGCACATGTTAACACTTTCACAATAACAGTTGGGGTCTTCATGACATAGGAACATGTTGGAGCAAAGCCAGATGCTTAAAATGGAACAAGTTGGTTAGAGCGCTTTCTCTTTCATCACTGGGCTCCATACGGTGCCTTTATGGCTGGACCTCAGGGCTGAAACACTGGACTGCCCACAGAAGGTTTTGCAGGAAAGATGTGAGGCCAGTTGATTTGGATAAGAGTTGGTCTACATGGTTTTGATTTCATTTTTTCGATCTGAGAGGAAAATATGTTTTCTGCCTTTCCCATCCCATTTCTCTCGAGCAATCCTCGTGATTTCCAACACCCCTTTTCGCCCCTGCTGTTTACATCTGTGTCTGTCTGTATGTATAAGCGCTACAGGTTGGCTACTTTGGGGGGGTTTAATGAAGTAAATTAGGAGCCCCCTGTCAGTTTCATATTAGGGAATACCATGCTTTTTTCCCCTTCTACCTAACTTTGCTCAAGCCAATGTTCTTAATCCTGTTATCTGTCACTAACACAATGCCTCGTTTGTTTGTCTACATTGACTGTGTTTACATGTGCACTGGTATACAGTTTTGAGGCATATATTGGTATTTATCTTATTAGGGATATGATGTTTACTGGAATATTTAGTTATTCATGTCATTGCTGTATACATAATCCTAACATTATCCAGGTTTGGAGAATGAGAATGTTTGTGCTTTTGTGTATTAGAATACTCCACATAACATATCCAGGTTTCTCAAAACCAGCATATGGTTTCTGAAACCAGGACATGATAACATGTGCAGCACATAACCAAGATACTCCAAAAACCCACTCACCATCAAGATACTTGTGTCCATATAAACGCACTCATTAATGCTTTGTGTCAATATGTGAATTTCCATGTGGGAAGCATCTGGGCATCCATGTTTATGGGTGTATTCATGAACAGCGTGTTTATGCAGGCATGTTATTTTGTGGGTTGGTTTACATGTTCATTTTATGAGTAGGCTGTGTCTTACGTAAGTGATATGCTGAAAAGCGAATGCTAGTGTCTGGGTTAGTGTGCATCTTTTTGTGTGGTTTGATGTAGTGTTTGTTTATTTTTGTGCTGTTGGTGTTTAAGCTCTTCTCCATCACACCTGATCCAATGAAAGTTGAACAACTAGTATTACCTTTTAATTGAAGCCAGTGACTTATGAAAACAATATCACGGTCACTCCCATCTATCTTGCACCCACGTATCTACAGTGAGCCCTCTTTGTTGGAGGGACAAAGATCTCTTACTTTCTGTCAAAGAAGCACATTCAGGGGCAGAGTCCAGTATCAGTGTTTTCTCCAAGGCCATGTAGAATATAGATTCCACAGTTACCAAACCAGTTTGTGTAGTGCACTTTCCACATCACTCCCATTCATCATCAGCGGCCTTGTAGCTATTGATTACATGGTAAGATGGATAGGCAAGCAGATCATGTAGCTCACTGGTATATTAAACAGCTTAAGCCAATCAGAAAGTCTGATGGCCTCGGTTACTTAGTCCAAAAACTCATCAGTCGGACTTTTATGTATTCATAGAAATACATATTAAGTTATGGGTGTGTTTGCCAAGGTTAGCCCATCCTTGTGTGTGTGTGTGTGTGTGTGTATACATAAAAAATATGAATAATGGATCTGGGAGGTGTTAATGCTGAATCATAAAACAGATATTATGTTTTTTTGGTGGTATATACAGTAGGAATGAAGATCAAGGTTAGAAAATGCATATATGTTTTTCAGTTCAGAAAAACTGCGGTCATAAAAATGTTTCTAAAAAAAGTTATGGGGGAAGGTGTAGTAGGTGAACTGACTATGACTTAAAGAAATAGTTAACCTGCAACGTGTTTACAGCAGCAGGTGTGCCGCATGTGGAGGAAGATCGGAAAGATCAAAACCGTCCCAGTTAACATAACAATAATACATTTTTAGCCTGTACAGTTTTAACTTAATCTGTTTTGCACAGCATTTCTCCATGTAATAAAGTTCAACTCATTGTTGGACCATGTTTTTTTTCCAGCATTTTCTGGTTTGGTTTTACTTTCACATTGCATGTCACTGAACTTTAACTGTAACTTTTTAAAACCTCTCCGGGAGTCTGGACAAATGTTTGTTAACGAGTTTTAGCCAGGCGTGGGTGTGTGGGTGGTCTGTATTCTGTTGTGAAGAATGTTTCCTTCTGTGGGTTTCTCACAGGGTCAGTATAGCGGCAGTGACTGATGCTGGCCTCTCAGTATTTACTGAGAGACATGCAGCCTACTCACACAGGACCAGATACATCCTCATGACGCTAATACCACATTCCCTGTTAAGTATGTGTGTATATGTGCATGCACCGCCGTGTGCGTGCCATCCATATCAAAACCTCTGTGTCAGTGTGCTATGGCAGACTTTATCTAGAGTAATTAGGTTCTTGCAGCAGCTCAGTTCATTTTTGTGCCAGACTACTCTCTTCAACACTGTCTTCACCACTTACTCTTACCCCCTCTTATCATGTCAGTCTCCTCCTCAAGCACTCGCCTTCAATCTCCTCGTGACCAAGATGAGAGTCCTTTATAAGTCTTTGGAAAGTGCTTGAGTAACCAGAGCTTAGCCTAGAAGAGGAGAGCTAAGACAGAAGGTAAAAGGTAAGAGAAGTGAAGGGCAGGTGGCAAAGGGAAAAGATTAAAGAGATGGAATAGCAATCTCCTGGATGCTTTGGAACAGTATGCAGGAAACTTCAACATACTCTAGCGCTGTCACTTTTTATTCATAATTTGAACGTTTGATGAAACATAGTAAGAAATTTTATATTGGAAGTACTCCTGACCTGTTTGAATTCAAAATGTCAAATCTAAAAGCACAACAGATCGCTTGAAATAGTCTCCCTTGTGATCCAGCAGACAGAGCTCTTAAAGGTCAGTTTAATGCATGCCCTATTGACCTATCAGTAAACTATGTTTACAAATAAAGATAAGGTTGACTGCCAACTCTGTAAAAAAGCAGCTGCCTTACTCTACAATGGCAACAACCTGAGGACTCACCTGCAAGCTTAGTACCCAAGTGAGGCAGCAAAGGCACACAAATTGGCTGCGTTGAAATTCATTTGAACAAAATGCAGGTTAGTTTGAATTCGTTTGAAAAAGCGACAGCCCCAACATACACACACAGTTGTCCATTTCTCCAGTGGCACTTCAATGTGCTCATCCATTTCAGTTGTTTGGGAACTATGTCCTCTCCTGTGTCTCTAACACAAGACCTGATAGCAAGACAGACGTTCTTTAGTTTCTTGTTTTAAATCTCCAGTAATAGAAATAAGAAAAAATTTTTATAGTTGTTGGACTACATTATAATGCATTAGCTCAAATTGAACTCAACAACATTTTGCTTCTCTATTCAGATGTACATTATTTTTTTCCTTTTAATCAATTTAACAATTTAACATATTTTAAGATATTAAACAGGAACATGTGCATGGTCTCTGATATCTCTTTCACTTGTTCACTCACAGAGCATGCACACAGCAGGTGGAGCAGGATAGATGAAAGGCTCAGGTGCTCTGCAGGTGGACTGGTGTTTGTGTGATGTTGTGCATACAAAAGCCTCCCTCTGTAGCGACGGCTAGCGTGTTTCACCAGTTTACAGAGTGTGTGTGTGTGTGTGTGTGTGTGTGTGTGTGTGTGTGTGTGTGCGCGTGGGTGGAAATCCGTACATGCCCCAGTGGTTCTGACAGCCCTCTTTACAGTGCTTTCCTAAACCAAAGCCAAACTGTCTATCACCCTCCTCCATCAGCCCCTCCTCTGTCCTTCACTGTCCAACTCAGTCTGCTTGCCTTCTATCCGAACAGCACTTTGGTTCACAGAACAAACCTACAGTTTTGCTTCATGATCTCATCACACATTAACCATAGTCCTGTAAGCGTTTTAGCAGCCAGTGCTTTGGTCTTGGCTGTGTGTATCTTGTTTTCCAGCAGGAACAGTAGGGTGCTTTCTAGCAGGAATCTGTTGATTGGTGCGGTGGAGGCTGAGAACTCCCCCTCAGCTCCCTCTAACTCTTCATTCAGTCTTTGGTTGGTTTTGGTGCAGCTCCACTCCTTTTTTTGGACTCTGTGTGGAACAGGAGGGTTCCTGTTTACACTGTAGACACAGAGGAGATGGGAGATGGAAATGAAAAAGATGAAACGAGGGACTGGGGGTATTTTCATAGCATCTTGTCTGCTTTGAGAATATATTTGACTTCAGGTGGGGGTGTGTGTGTGTGTGTGTGTGTGTGTGTGTATATGTATATATGTATATGTGTATATATATATATATATATATATATATATATATATATATTACACTTGGTGGTCCACTCACCGTTCCAGTTGGTCATTACAACAACAGAACTAGGCGTGGTTCTTCATAACCAGAAGACTTTGTTGCTATTTTATCTTATTTTGTCAGAAGTGCTTAGAGTGAAGAGGTTTTGTTTCTGGCCTACCTTTTGTTGTTTGAAAGTGTTGATGGCACACGACGGCAGGGAATGGCCCAGGGAGATGAGGTGATGTGGCCACTTAGGGATCATTGAGGAGGTAATTATTCAAGAAGAGGAACACACCACACATGTTTTTGATCCTGTGTACTCTGACCGTATGTATTGGCTCACTATAGAGCAAAGACTGTGTCAACACAATTCCCTCTGTACCTGGAAAAAGTCATCTTCGTGGTGTTCTCAGCTTTTGTTTTGTACAAACAAAACAATACCCTAGACCCTTCTTCTTATCTGTGCAGTGTGTAATGAAGAGAAGAAAGGGAGGCAAGGAGGGAAGGAAAGAGGGCTGTAATAAAATAGTGAAAAGGCCTCAGCCTTATAAAAGTCAGTCATCCATATAATTAGCTGATGCTCTGGTATTGTCAGGGTGGGAGACTTCACAACTGAACATTTAAAAAACAACTTTAGTTACACAATCCAACTGACTTTCCAACAGATTTCATTTGGTTGTATTAAAACTGTCTATGAAGATATTGAAAGTACAAATGGCTCAGAAAAATATATTTATGATTCAAATCTGGGTTGACAAAAGAAATAAAGGCTTATTCCAGCATAGTAAATTCTTATTTCACAATGTATTGACATTGATGATTATTACAAAATGTCCTGCCAGTGCATTCTAATTTTATACAGTGCTCTTTTCTCTGTCTCTCACAGTAGTTTTGGAGTTAACAACAGTCTTCCTTTAGGTTAAGAAGTTGCCAGAAAAATGTCAAACAGCGCTAATATATTATGTAGATTATGTCCACTCTCGAGACTTTGTCTTTGTGTCTTTCGACAATTGCTTTTGACGTAGCGAGGCAAACTTTTGCCATCACAACAATGAAGTCAAAGTCACTGTTCTGCTTGCTCTTTAATAACTCCTTTCTTTGCTAGAAGGAATCCCCTTGCAGAATATTTTTTCCCATTCAGAGGACATACATTTTCTTCACTGTTTCTTTTTTGTGCAATGGTCTGCTCTTCAAGCAGCAATTCAACTTACTAGGACTTTGCATTTTCTCATATTGATTCAGTGGACTTGAGGAAACAAATAGAGTGAAATACAGTATAAATGCTTCAAATTTTTGGTCCAAATTCCTCTCCAGCTTAGCCCATATCCTTTTCCGCATTGATTTTATAACTTAATCATATTGGACTGTTCAGGTTTAAGAATGTTGTAGTATGTGGTTGTGATGAAATGTTTAGGTCAAATGAAGCAAAATAGTAGTTCACTTCAAATATTGAGTTGTTCAGTGTTTTAGGTGTTAACAATATGCTGCAGAATCAACACATTTTGTCTCACAAGCCACATCACTCCCTGATGAAAACTCTTGATGAAAAAATGGAGCCCATCCCAGAGGCCAGGGCCCTCTGTCTTTCAATCAATCAACATTTATTTATATAGCACTACAGCAACCAACAGGTGTCCAAAGTGCTTTACATCAACCAAGAATAAACAACACAGCATTCAATAAAAGACAAGAAAAAAACATGAAGCCTAGAAAACAGTAAACCAGATAAGGTTACCTAAAATAATCAGAAGAAGAGGGAAGTTGTTGCACCACTACTGCGTATTAAAAGCCATTCTAAATAAATAAGTTTTCATTTAAATTGAACAACATCCATTATAGTGCGAATGTCTGGGGGGAGCTTGTTCCACAGTTTTGGGGCAGCAGCGAAGGCTCGCCCCACTGTTTGTACCTTGACCTCGGGACTTCTAAAGACTGTTGATCCGAAGACCGCAACAGCTGATTTTGCCCACCCAAAGTTAAAAGCTCGGACAAATACTCCGGGGCTAGGCCATTTAAGGCTTTGAAAAAAAACAATACAATCTTGAAATCGACTCTAAAATGCACTGGAAGACAGTGTAATGTAAATAGAACGGGAATGATGTGTGCAGCAGCATTTTGCACAAGTTTAAGACACAAGATGGATATTAGACTTAGACCAACATAAAGAGCGTTGCAATAAACTAGCCTTGAACTAATAAAGGCATGAATAGCCTTTTCTAGATCGTGCCTATTAAGAAAAGGCTTAACTTGAGCCAGGAGACGAAGTTGGAAGAAGCTCGTTCTGACAACATTGCTAATCTGCTTGTCAAATTTCATGCTGCAGTCGAATGTCACACCCAAATTTTGACCGTTTGTTTGGCGCATGAAGTCAAAGCTCCCAGACTTAAAGCTGGATTGTTGGACATACATTTAGTACTGAAGATAATACACTCAGTTTTAGTCTTAACAAAGGCACAAACAGAATGCTTTGTGTATTCAAGTCATTTATTTACCTGTCTATGTTTGACTGCAGTGACTTTAGTGTACTTAATTTGGTGATTTGTTTGTTTGCAAGCAAGGGAAAGTAGACAATTAGTACAATGAACTTCATTATTAGAGTAGAGGATTTCTACCTTTCTCTCAATTCAAATGTTTGTATACAGAGTTGAGAGCGGGAATAGGTCAGGAATTGAAGGAAAGGAGCAAAGGAAGAACAAGCATGGGGGGGTTGTGGGAGTAGCAGCTTATATTTAACAGTAGCTACAAATTTGAAAATGGTTTGTAGTTAAAAGTGAATTCATGTTTTGTTGACCTTCACTCAACAGTTCAATCTGCTCTTTGTCAGACTCAAATCAGCAAAAGTTGTTTTTTTTATTATACACAGTTTAAAAGGCAAAATGTGGAAAAAGAAAGTTTTTGTTTTGATTTGTACTTCACTGTGGTGCATACTTGGAACAAATAGGCTTACCCATCACAGGATTTTATTCAACTTTACCTAAATAATTCTTTTGTGCTGTTTCTTTGAAATTGTTAATTCAAAACAATGTTACTATGATGATGACAAATGACAAATTTGAGTTTGGCTAGGGCATGTTTGGTTCTTCTTTGTGTTAATCTACAGGTACAGCCAGTAAATCTGTTAAGTCAAAGGTCCCTCTGTGACTCTGCTTGTCATGAAATACTTACCTGATTAATAGAGATGATCTGAGATACACAAAAGTATCAACTGGAAGGAAAGAAGAACCATTTATTACAGGATACAGTGTATATACCGCCTTGCACAGAGAGAGGAGGAGACGGGGAGGGAGCTGTGGATAGTGAAAAAGATGAGACGTGTAGGGGAGAAAGGGAAGGGAGATCTCAAGAGAAGTCTTTACAGGAAAGAAGGAGGGTTTGAAGTGGAAAGTAAAAGTTGTGAAGTTATTACTCTTATGATTCTACCGTGCGTGAGGTTTTTCAAAATGTAACATGAACCAGAAATGCTTTTTTATTATGATGTGGAATGGAAAGACAAATAAATGGCTTTGTGTTGTAATTGCCATGCAGTAATGGTCCTTTTATGGAACCATGACGCAGAATGATTAGGAAATGACTTTGCTGATGCTCCGTATTTTACAGAGTGAATATGCATTATTGTTTCACAATTTAATCCTCTGGTTTGAAATTGATAAACTGATATGGCATTAACATAATTAGGGTTAGGTAATAGCCTCATAATTTATATGCAACACAATGACAATGTATTATCTATACAGTATTTCTCCTCATTCCAGCTCTTTTCTCTAGAGTCATGTTTTGTTGAGGTTAAGAGAGACATTTCTTCTTCACCTCCTTGCTGTTTATGCGTGTCTTGCCTTGATTTACAAATCCTTTGATGTCCAGAAAGGTGTCTAACACGTCAAGTGCTGCATAAATAAATTGTCTGCCTGGGCCAAAGGAGCTGATCCATTTATGCATGTCCTTTATAAACTGTCAGCTTCTCCTTTGTCCATGTCTGTATACATTTAAACATGTTTCTCAGTGTTCAGTATCTCCATCATTTCCCTCCCTTCTCTCCACAAAGAGATTTTGAGAGATACAGTATTATTCATCCTCTTTACTCACTCAGCATTGAGATGTCTCTGTCGCTTGTCAGCTCCATGTAAATCTGAATCATGGGGCTAATAAAGTTGATAGCATACTGTTTCTGAACACCTGAATACAAAAAGCTGTTATACTGGAAACTCCACGCATTAACCTTGGGGTCTCATCTGCTTGGCTGGAAAACCTTAAAGAGAAACATGCTATTCTTTTCTACTTCAGCCGGCCTTCAATCTCTAGCTGTCCAATTATCTCATAAATGAACATGGCTTACCCACGGCACATTAGAATAAAAGTACTGCCGAGTGAAGATTGAAGTTTTTTTGAATCAGTGAACTTTTATGGAATAAAACCTTAACATTCAGGTGAAAAACACAGCAAATGCATTCTGTAGTCAATTGTCCATTAATTATGTCCATTGTTGAGGCTGTCCTCTAATGATTAAAGTGATCACAAGATGATGCAGATCAGGATCCTTGGCAGCTTACCACCTCTGCTAAATTATTTCCTGTGGGAAACTCTGCGAGTGGATATTCCTGCTGTTAACTAAATCAACAAGAGTTAATATTGCCCCCAGTATTCCCTTCGTCACTCTCCATGAATGTGTAAAATAGAGAAATAAAATGGCATTATCAACTTTTTTAAAACCCCTAGTTTCTGCTATAAAACTGTGTTTCCATCGCTCAAGGAGAGGGACTGGCTTGTTAACTGTAAGTGATTGCGTCAAGGACAGAGAAATATCGATGAAGCTCTTTTGCTGAAAAGCCCTTGCAGTTCTTAAAGTAATTTTTTGTTTTACTCTCTCCCTCTGGCCCTGAGGTTAGAGAACAATGCAATCAACATATGCAGAATTATACTTTGGAAAAGCAAACATTTAACACTGAGGCCCCCCACCCATAAATTTACATTTATCTGACGCTTTTATCCAAAGCGACATACAATTGCTATACAGGTCACACGCCTCTGGAGCAACAATGGGTTAAGTGTCTTGCTCAGGGACACAATGGTTGATGTCTCACAGTGGGAATCGAACCCGGGTCTCCTACACCAAAGGCAAGCTAATCTATTTGCCATCACCACCCCAATAAATAAAGAGACCAAGTAAACCTGCTAAGCCATCCATTCCGTCTGTGTGATTCATGATCGGGGTATGGCTATACAGTACAGGCCAAAAGTTTGGACACACCTTCTCATTCAATGCGTTTCCTTATTTTCATGACTATTTACATTGTAGAATCTCACTGAAGGCATGAAAACTATGAATGAACACATATGGAATTATGTACTTAACAAAAAAGTGTGAAATAACTGAAAACATGTCTTATATTCTAGTTTCTTCAAAGTAGCCACCCTTGCTCTGATTACTGCTTTGCACACTCTTGGCATTCTCTTGATGAGCTTCAAGAGGTAGTCACCTGAAATGGTTTTCCAACAGTCTGAAGAAGTTCCCAGAGATGCTTAGCACTTGTTGTCCCTTTTGCCTTCACTCTGCGGTCCAGCTCACCCCAAATCAACTCGATTGGGTTCAGGTCCGGTGACTGTGGAGGCCAGGTCATCTGGCGCAGCACTCCATCACTCTCCTTCTTGGTCAAATAGCCCTTACAAAGCCTGGAGGTGTGTTTTGGGGTCATTGTCCTGTTAATAAAATAAATAATGGTCCAACTTAACGCAAACCGGATGGGATGGCATGTCGCTGCAGGATGCTGTGGTAGCCATGCTGGTTCAGTATGCCTTCAATTTTGAATAAATCCACAACAGTGTCACCAGCAAAGCACCATCACACCTCCTCCTCCATGCTTCACGGTGGGAACCAGGCATGCAGGCATCCGTTCACCTTTTCTGCGTTGCCCAAAGACACAGCGGTTGGAACCAAAGATTTCAAATTTGCAAAGCACAGATTTCCTGGTCTAATGTCCATTCCTTGTGTTTCTTGGCCCAAACAAATCTCTTCTGCTTGTTGCCTCTCCTTAGCAGTGGTTT
>NW_024040251.1:0-2800 GCF_014851395.1 Micropterus salmoides
CGCGCACACTCGTAAGCTTGTATACACAGCTTAGCACCTACACACTCACACATGCATGTTTACACACACACACACACACACACACATACACACACACAAGCATAAGCCAAGGTGCAAATACACTTTTTACACTAAAATGAGCACATATATGGAGTCTTTCACATTGCCAGTAGATGAGTTTGCCTTTCTTGTTTATTCTGTCATGTTCGACGTCAAAAGAGGGTTAGTAAACAGCATTTAGGCCAGCGACAATGTTACGCTAGTTGCTGTGTGTAGCAGAGGTGTGGACTCGAGTCACATGAGTCACAAAAATGATGACTTGCGACTCGACTTTGACTTTAACACCAATGACTCGTGACTTCACTCGGACTTGAGCCTTTTGACTCGAGCTGACTTGACACTCCCCATGCCCGAATATAAATTATGATATAAAAAACTGTGCAGCGCATCAACATAGCGCTGTGCTCAATTAAACTGGAGCGTGTGGCTTCCTCCAGCAAGATGGAACAATCACCGACCGTCCGAAGCGCACCCGGCCGTTCCGCGATCTCCTGTTCCTGGCCCTGTACGCCCCAGCGACCCACTCCCTCTCCGGTACCTTCAGTGGGTTGTGTAGTAGGCCTACTACCAGCGTGCTGTGAAATGTTTGTGATCGTTCCCTCTGGCTGGATGAATTTTACCATAAATCATGCACAACAGCTGGGGCCCTGACGCAGCGCCACACAATTTTCTAAATTCCTCCATTTCACAGAAAAAGGTCAGGTCGAAACACTGTAGAGAGACTGCTGCAGCTGACTGTGTGAAGCTGCTTCCACCAATTATAAAAGAAGTTAATCAAAATAAAACGATAAAAGCGCACCTCTTTCCTTTACAGCTGAGCCCCTCCCTAAAAGGTGTGTTCAGTGTTGCTTTACCTGATCGCTTGCTTGTAAAATACCCACGGTGTCTGCATCTTCTAACGTCATAGCGATTTATAGTTTTCTCACCGCTGGTTTCTGTCACTGCACATCCCAACAAAACACCACGGCACACAAACATACACACACACATACCTACACACACAACACACAGAGCCCCCTCAGTGATCCATCTGTCACCCAAAGCTGAAACTGTGCTGCTACCTCTTGTACTGTAGCAAGGTTAATAATGTTGGGTTATTGTTTCTTATTTCATGGGTTATTTGAGATTTTGGAGTAATGCATATAATAGTTTTTAAAAGGAAAGTATTACATTTTAGTTCAAGTTCAATAGTTTAATGTTTCCTTAGGCAATGAGTAATCCTGTTAAATAATTGTGGTCTCAATATTCACCAAAATAATTAGCAGCCCTACATGAACATTTAATTTAATTCATGAAATTATAGAACATCTGTTGTGTGAAACTGCACCTCTGCCTTCTTTCTGTACAGGCTAATGCTTCATTCAATAAATTTTTTTTTTATTTTTAACTTTTTTAAATTTGGTGAAGAGCGCATTATGACTTGTTTAGGACTCGAAACTCAAAGTTTAAGACCTGGACTTGACTTGGACTTTTTGGTCCTTGACTTGACTCGGACTTGCCAGTCATGATCGGTCTGGACTTGGGACTCGACTTGGGACTTGATTGCTAAGACTTGAGACTTGACTCGGACTTGTAAAACGATGACTTGGTCCCACCTCTGGTGTGTTGCCCATAGACTGGAAAAACATGTAGCTAACAGCACCGCGCGCGGATATGAAGTCACAGCTGACGGTGCTAATACTGCATAAACATATGGATGAGACGCAGACATCTGCAAATAGAAAGAGATAATTGAGTCAGGCTGGAAGGGGGGAAAATTAGCGTGTCAACCCAGGTGTCAAGTTTCCATCACTGCAGATCAGAGGTGGAGCCAATAAATCCCTAGTGACTACTGTAGTCATTTGACCCATGAGTTAGTGCTGATTGTAACCTTTCACACTGCAGACAAAAGCCAGATGTAAGAGGCTGAAGTCACTCTTTTCCTACTCTAAAATAGACACATGCACATTTGCAAACACACACATTCTGACACCATCCATTAGAGGCAGACAGGTGACAGCAGGTAGTGGTGGCATACTGTGACAAGAATGACACCTTCTTTAATCACAGAGGACACACGTACACGCACTCACGCACCTATACTCAGTGATAAAAACGACAAAACCAAAATGAATGCGTTGGAGGAGGGAGGGAAGAGGAGGAAAGCAGTAGATGAAGAGAGAAGACGACATATTACAGTGACTTAGAGGAGATAAAAACGGCTCAGCAGAGCTGAGAGGCAACAAATGAGAAGACAAGGTACCAAACAAAAGAAGACGAGGGAATTTCCTGCTGGAGAAGGCAGGGGGAGACAAGTGGAAGCAGGGTGGGGAAGAAGACAGTCGTATGATTCCCCTCTTCCCCAATGAAATGTACCAGATGTTCAGCTGTCAGGGGTTGAACCTGTCTGCTCCTACTGTGTCTTCTGTCATCTACATGTGAGAAAGACAGCAGTCTGCTCTCAAGTTATCTTCTGTCTATTTTTCTTTCCCTTTCTCTCCTCTTTTTATGTTTTTATCATCTTTACATTTGCCCCTTCTTTATCTTCTCTTTTCATCTCTTCTGTGAACGTGAAAGGACCTTGTTTTTTGGTGGACTTCCTAAAAACTGTTCCCTTCAGGCAGTGGTTCTCAAAGTGGGGTTCCAGCGGGTCCCCAGCAAATTGGATTTCATACAATTTTTGGAATAAAAAATCTAAAAGCCAAAATCCTATCAGATGGCTGATCCTGGGACAAAATCTTATCAAATGGGGGTCCGTGGT
>NW_024040252.1:0-20913 GCF_014851395.1 Micropterus salmoides
TAGGAAAGCCTTAGACTTCAGATATCAAAAATCATTCCTTAGAATAAAAGGGTTCCAGCCAAAGGAAACACATTGTTGAGTGAGATGTCATAATGCAAAAAAAACCATCCGGAAATGTTGTGATCTTGATGAGATAAATAAAAATACAAACAAGCATTAATGTTGCCCCAAAACACTCATTTCTAACTTTTAAATTTTCAAGTTATCGCAGCCCACATGGAATAAATTCTTTCAGTCAGCCTCAGCATGTTAAACCTGACGATCACAGTAACCTAAATGTGGATTTCTATCAGTTAAAATGGCCTCTATTTGTGCCTCTCATTGCAGTCACAGAATTATTTCAAAAACAGGTGGTCATTAAAGCGGTCATTAAAGCACTTTCTTGAAGATAATGTATAAACACAGTACAATATAGTATAAAATACTTTTTTAAGCTAAAGATCGTAGGTGTAGATTCCTGCAAAAAAATCACACCATAATTAAATTTTATTTGTTTTTCAATAAAAATGAGAATAATGATGAATGCCCCCAGCATCACAAATCGCAATTGCAATGTCAGTCAAATAATTGCAAATAGATATTTTTTCAAAATCATTCAGTTCTATTGATAATAAACATTTTTATTTTTGTTGATGCATTGTACAAATCGTTTGGGGGATAATGCAGGTGATAATATTAATTTAATTATTATTAAATAATAATATTAATTCCTGTTGCCCTCTGACCACAATGCTGTTGTTAAAGAGAATGTAAAATCACACCCCCTACTGTTATAGGTCTGGACGGTGGGACTGCAGCTGAGAAAGTTTACACAAGTTTTCTTGTTTCCTGGTATCATTACCTTCTTTCTTACACGTAGTAGTAAGATCATATTTAGATAAGATAAGAGTAAGATAAGATACATTTGCCTGAGTATTGTTGTCGCTCACTGCCACAGAGAAAAGTATATACACTGCATACCAGCTGTTCTCACACCACAGCAATACATAGCCTGTTAGAAATGTTCACTGTTGACCCCACTGATCTGAGAACTTTAAATTTTAGTGGAGACCCCAGAGCTTCCAAAGATACCAAATGTCAGATACAAAAGATATATCTTTTGGGTCTGTGTGAAATTGATAATAACTATTCTTGTTAGTTTTGAAAATTGATAATCATGATTACAAATTTAAACAATGAACAAACAAAAGCTGGATTGGCACAAAGACACAAGATAATATATGAGATGGGACATAAATAGAGTTGCAATTTTTTTATTTAATCAACAGATAAATACTCTCTCTACAATGACAATTATTTTGTAGGAGATGCAATGATTGTTAAGACAATATGGGAAAAAACTTTCACATCCCACATCCACTAATGTGATGATCGCCTCCTGCGAGCAGGTTGTCCAGCAGCTGTGTTGCAGTCTGTGGGGCTACAGCTACACTCCTCCACATGGATGTATGTGTAGGGAACCACATCTCCATTCAGGCAGTGCAAGTCAATGGTGCGATTACTGAAGCGTGTCTCCTTACAGCAGGAGCAAGAATAATGCAGAGCTGCTGCTGCTTCAGAGTACCTGAAGAAAGCAGAGGCAGGATTGATTAATAAACTTAAAATCTGCAGAAACTATATCAAAAATCTTAATTTACCAAATGTAATAGGTTGTGATATGAGAAATATTAATAATATCATGCTTACTTGGCAAAAGTGTTGCAGGATCCTTCACAATAGGGCATATCCACCTCCTGGTATGACTGACAATCCCTGAGCATAATCTGGGTTTTCATGGATTCTAATTTGCAGGCCTTCTCCCGCTCCACACCTTTTCAAAAGAGACACACCCTTTATTTTACTGTTTTCATTTAAGTACCTTCTATCTAAAAGTAAAGAAAATGTCATACTCACAAATTTTACAACAGCCATTTGCTGCAGTCTGAATTGTGTCCTAAGAAGGAAAATAAACAACATTTCAAACTATTTTCAAAAGGGATGATGTCGTTTGCTTTCAGAAAAGGATTTAGTATAAAATCAACAGCATTTATTAAGTCAATGGAAAATAATTTATTGAAAGTGATACTTACAGGTTGGCAGTTGCTTTCTTTGAATGGTGGGCAGACAGTGTGTGAACTTATCGTTGTTAAAGTTTCACCACTCTTCACACAGGTGTAGTACTCGCACTTATTCTCAGGTGGTGACCAGGTTTGTCCTGGCTGGAGAGCAGTGAGATGTACACACACACACACACACACACACACACACACACACACAGATATCAAAATACTGAGGTACTTTAACCTATTAAATATGACCATGTGGAGTCATTACCAACAGACCCAACTTACCATCAAGAGTTGCTTGGTGCTATTGACACTGACGACACACTGTGTCTGTACACACTTTCCACAGCATTCATCTGAATCAGTTTCCACATATTCATATCCCTGAAAGAAAGAGGGGATTTAGTTGCCAAGTCCAGATTTTCACCCTCCCAGTAAACATGTTCTGAGGAAAAAATGTGTATATGGTAATAATGGGTCATTTCTCTTACCATTTCACAGTTTTCTTGACAATGCTGGAACTCACAAGTTATCTTGAATAGACGAGTACTTGGGTCCACTTCATTGGTACAGAGACACTTCTGACATTCTATTACAGGAACCAAAGTACCAGGCTAGCAAATAAAGAAGAAATTTATTCTTACTTGTGTTTCTAACCATACAGAAAGCAATAGATCCTATTAAATGACAAAGGTGATATATTAACAAATTACAAATCATTCTCACATTTCCATTTCTTATTTACCTGGTATTCACTTCCTTTGTGGACACAAACTCTTTTAGGCTCTAAAAAAGAGCAAGACAATGGAAACTGTGTTAAAAGTGTCACTTCTGTCACTAGGTTCTTTATAACGTCAAACTTAATAAGCTCACCACATATATGTTCTTGACAGCATTTTCCTTCAGGAACACTGACAACTGACGTGTATCCAACTGGACAGTTCATGCTGGTGACTGGGCAAGTGTTGCTGTGACATTCTATGGTGATGATCAGACAATGATAGTAAATAGTTAAGATCCATCCTCCAGAGCTGTTGATGAATAGGATTCTGAAATCTGTGGAAGTCAAATGTGCATTGAGGCTAGGTAACTTACGGCAAACATCAGCAGAACAGCAGGGGTCTGAGGGATCTGGTTGTTTGACAAGGACAAACCCTGGACCAGTGCAGTTTGTTAGAGGGGGTGTTGGGCACACCTTAGGCTTACAAGACACAGTCTTGGAGGACTCGTTGCAGATGCAGTTTTGGCATTTGTACTCAAACCTCTCATTAAACTGAAAGAACAAACCACAGTAATGACATAATTATCTCTTGCAAGTAAATAACACTAGTTAGGATTTTAACATTATAGAAGACTTGGCTCACCTCACGCGGAATACCCTCAGGATCAAGACATCCTGTTGGAAAAATAGCAATCCTGTAGAACTTCAAGATTGATGAAATATATTCAACTCAATGATAAGACTTGAGGACTTACCACACTTATTAACACATAGGCCAGACTCTTTGTTGAAGAGTTTCATTCCCTCAGGACAAAAGCAGCCCTCAGTGGTGAAGTTCATGGTTAGTTCATTAGGGCTGTAATATTGAATCATCAGGAAAGAACAGATAGTACTTATTTGAGATCTCAACACAGTAACACAGTTACTTTACTGTTTTCTAATATGCTTATTACTATGTTGTTAACAAGAAATATGTACTGTCAGTTCAGTTAGATCCTTGTTGTAGGAAATGCCAATATGCAAATAAACTGTAAAATGAGCACAGTTCATTTTTGTTGAAACTTACTTGTCTTCACAGGTTGGCTGTTCTGCAGGACCACATGGCTTGTACACTTTGTTTGATGGGCAGGCACTTGCTGTTAGTAATTAAAATAACTCAATTGGTTATTTTTAAAAGGCATACAGCGTACATACTGTATACAAAAAAAAGCCTGTTCAATGCGTGCTAGATACAACAAAAGTAAAATAAATGAGTTTCCCCTCCTTATTATACTGATCCTAGAATTTAACATAAGTGGTTGCCTACCACACAGTTTTGTATGATTCCTCCAGTGAATGCAAACCCCTGCCTGAGCACAGACAGCAGCGTAAGTCTGCAAACTTGTGCACTCCACTACTGGGTTGGAAACATGGCAGCTATCAAAAACACAACCTCGGTGGAAATTGTCAGGTGAGACAAAGGGATGGCATTCTGCAAAGACACTGTGAAAGTAAAACATATATTAAAACCCAAATAAAAAAGCTATTATAATTTAACTGCAATATGTCAAAGTTAAGGGGGTGAATGTGAACTACTACGATAGATTTGAGAATGTCTACCTGCTCTTCAGCAGATCACACATGGAGTCTGGCCTGCAAGGAGTTGGTGGAGGTTCAGGTTTACTGGTGGGCAGTACAGATGGTATCTGGCAGTTAGGTTGAGATATGTCCTTGGTAAGCCAATAGTCAGCCATTACGGCACAACTTTCCACTAGCTGGCCTCCAGGCAACATGCAGTCATCAGTCTGGTTGTTATTGCATGTTCCTGACAGCAGAGTCACAAAACAGTTAATATTACGGTCTAAACTCAAGCAAATGATTGACCAATATGGCAGCTGAAGAGAGAGATGTTCTTACCACAATGACCCTGTGTGTTATTGCCAAAGTTTTTAAATGGAAGATTGACACTAAAGCCAGTGATTCCAAATGTAATGACCACATTTAGACGAAGGATCTCCAAAATCAAGTTAATGCCAGAATTCAAGATCTTAACACCTGTTTGTGTGGGTAAATAAGGTAGCTTCAGAGATGCTCCATCTTTGAGTGCCTATAGGAAAAACAATAAATACACTATATGACAAGAAAAAATATAATATACTATGACATGACTGCTGTTTCCCTTACATTAACAGTATTAATCTCCATGAAGTTAGTCTGGTGAGCTTTTCAAAATGTATAATGTAACTATAAAGCCTTCATGTCACCCTATTTACCTCTAACCGTGCTGCTCCAACAAGGTTATGATTTATGAGCGTGAAAACATGTCCATTGTATGATATAATTATCGATCTCGGACAAGAAACATCTTCAGTGGGATCACAAAAGACATTGTCAATATAAATCTTCAAGTTGTGTTTTGGAAAAATCTCTTCCATCAAGACATAAGTACAATTTCCTTGATAACTGTAATAAAGTCCATCAAATGTGTTGTAATGAGGATCTCCCCAGCCTTCACATACACCTGAAAAGAAAAACAAAAAAGTTTAAAATCTAAAATGTATTTAAAAGAGAAACATATGAGTTATTTTAACCATAGAAAAACGTACAGTCACAAGCGTAATGTCGGCAGCAGAAGTACTCATCATACACAAGAACTGGTTTCTTTCCATTGGCACAAGTGATGTTCTCAATAGGTGGACATTCATATGGAATTATTTCAATTGTATTGTTCTCAATGCATCTGGCCATGGTGCAGTTGCACAGATAAAAAGTATCATTTTGCTGATGTAAAGAGAAAAAAGGGGGTAAAATCACTGCAAGAAACCTGTTTTTCTTTTCATTTGCAAATGTGCAGTGTTATGAAATATATGAGTATAACATAAATTAGTACATGTTTTAATGTGCTAGGTATATTAAGATTCTTACTCCTACATCCCATTCAGGGCAGGTAGGTACAGAAGGAGTGGTTGAAGGAGTGGTTGAAGGCATAGCCGTAGTCGTGCAAATTTCAGTCTTGTTGTGAATCTCACAAATAGCAGAACATGTCATTGTGAGACATACACCTGATCCAATGTGTTCCATGTCAAATATTACATCCCCTAATGGTGAGAAAACACAGCGGTAAATCTTTTGAATTTGAAAGAATTTGAGACTGCATATAGCTTGCCACTGTCAAATATTTAAATGTATTTCCTTACCTGGACTATAATGCTTGCCATTAACTATACAGAAGCATTCTGTAGTTGGTGTTGTAGATGGAGGCTCAGTTGGACCTTTTGTGGTTGTAGTTGGCACTGTGGTAGTAGTGGGAGTTTCAGTTGTAGATTGTGTGGTTGTAGTTAGAACTGGTGTTGTAGTTGGAGGTTCAGTTGTAGTTTGTGTGGTTGTAGTTGGCCCTGGTGTTGTAGTTGGAGGTTCAGTTGGACCTTTTGTGGTTGTAGTTGGAGGTACAGTTGGACCTTTTGTGGTTGTAGTTGGCACTGGTGTTGTAGTTGGAGGTTCAGTTGTAGTTTGTGTGGTTGTGGTTGGCCCTGGTGTTGTAGTGGGAGGTTCAGTTGGACCTTTTGTGGTTGTAGTTGGCACTGTGGTTGTAGTGGGAGTTTCAGTTGTAGTTTGTGTGGTTGTAGTTGGCACTGTGGTTGTAGTTGGAGGTTCAGTTGTAGATTGTGTGGTTGTAGTTGGCCCTGGTGTTGTAGTTGGAGGTTCAGTTGGACCTTTTGTGGTTGTAGTTGGCACTGTGGTTGTAGTGGGAGGTTCAGTTGTAGTTTGTGTGGTTGTAGTTGGCACTGTGGTTGTAGTTGGAGTTTCAGTTGTAGTTTGTGTGGTTGTAGTTGGCACTGTGGTTGTAGTGGGAGTTTCAGTTGTAGTTTGTGTGGTTGTAGTTGGCACTGTGGTTGTAGTGGGAGGTTCACTTGTTTTTTGTGTGGTTGTAGTTGGCACTGGTGTTGTAGTTGGAGGTTCAGTTGTAGCTTCTGTGGTTGTAGTTGGCACTGTGGTTGTAGTTTGTGTGGTTGTAGTTGGCCCTGGTGTTGTAGTTGGAGGTTCAGTTGGACCTTTTGTGGTTGTAGTTGGCCCTGGTGTTGTAGTTGGAGGTTCAGTTGGACCTTTTGTGGTTGTTGTTGGCACTGTGGTAGTAGTGGGAGGTTCAGTTGTAGATTGTGTGGTTGTAGTTAGAACTGGTGTTGTAGTTGGAGTTTCAGTTGTAGTTTGTGTGGTTGTAGTTGTCACTGGTGTTGTAGTTGGAGGTTCAGTTGTAGTTTGTGTGGTTGTAGTTGGCCCTGGTGTTGTAGTTGGAGGTTCAGTTGGACCTTTTGTGGTTGTAGTTGGCACTGTGGTAGTAGTTGGAGTTTCAGTTGTAGTTTGTGTGGTTGTAGTTGGCCCTGGTGTTGTAGTTGGAGGTTCAGTTGGACCTTTTGTGGTTGTAGTTGGCCCTGGTGTTGTAGTTGGAGGTACAGTTGTAGTTTGTGTGGTTGTAGTTGGCACTGTGGTTGTAGTTGGAGTTTCAGTTGTAGTTTGTGTGGTTGTAGTTGGCACTGTGGTTGTAGTGGGAGTTTCAGTTGTAGTTTGTGTGGTTGTAGTTGGCACTGTGGTTGTAGTTGGAGGTTCAGTTGTAGATTGTGTGGTTGTAGTTGGCACTGTGGTTGTAGTTGGAGTTTCAGTTGTAGTTTGTGTGGTTGTAGTTGTCACTGGTGTTGTAGTTGGAGTTTCAGTTGTAGTTTGTGTGGTTGTAGTTGGCCCTGGTGTTGTAGTTGGAGGTTCAGTTGGACCTTTTGTGGTTGTAGTTGGCACTGTGGTTGTAGTGGGAGGTTCAGTTGTAGTTTGTGTGGTTGTGGTTGGCCCTGGTGTTGTAGTTGGAGGTTCAGTTGGACCTTTTGTGGTTGTAGTTGGCACTGTGGTTGTAGTTGGAGTTTCAGTTGTAGTTTGTGTGGTTGTAGTTGGCCCTGTGGTTGTAGTTGGCACTGTGGTTGTAGTAATACATATCTCTACCTCACAACATACTCTGATCTTATAGTTGAAGCATTTCCGTGGAGGTCTGACCTGATCCTCTTTTCGACATATCAGGCCATATCCAACATCACAGGTAACAACTTGGCCAGTTTCACTCACAAAGTCATTGAAGTCTTTGTTAGGAGAAATTGTTGCTCTACAATCAATTTCTGTGGGTTTTTTGCATATTTGTAGACCACTATCTGTGATGTTCTTGTATGTTTCCCAGTCACTTTTGTCCTTTTGAGGGTTATGCACATCATACCAGTCTGACCACTCACAGGTTGTAATACACGGAGTAGTGGTAGGAGTTGTAGCTTCTGTGGTTGTAGTTGGCACTGGGGTTGTAGTTGGAGGTTCAGTTGGACCTTTTGTGGTTGTAGTTGGCCCTGGTGTTGTAGTTGGAGGTACAGTTGGACCTTTTGTGGTTGTAGTTGGCACTGTGGTTGTAGTGGGAGGTTCAGTTGTAGTTTGTGTGGTTGTAGTTGGCACTGTGGTTGTAGTGGGAGGTTCAGTTGTAGTTTGTGTGGTTGTAGTTGGCACTGTGGTTGTAGTTGGAGTTTCAGTTGTAGTTTGTGTGGTTGTAGTTGGCCCTGGTGTTGTAGTTGGAGGTACAGTTGGACCTTTTGTGGTTGTAGTTGGCACTGTGGTTGTAGTTGGAGTTTCAGTTGTAGTTTGTGTGGTTGTAGTTGGCACTGTGGTTGTAGTGGGAGGTTCAGTTGTAGTTTGTGTGGTTGTAGTTGGCACTGTGGTTGTAGTTGGAGTTTCAGTTGTAGTTTGTGTGGTTGTAGTTGGCACTGTGGTTGTAGTTGGAGGTTCAGTTGTAGATTGTGTGGTTGTAGTTGGCACTGTGGTTGTAGTTGGAGTTTCAGTTGTAGTTTGTGTGGTTGTAGTTGTCACTGGTGTTGTAGTTGGAGGTTCAGTTGTAGTTTGTGTGGTTGTAGTTGGCCCTGGTGTTGTAGTTGGAGGTTCAGTTGGACCTTTTGTGGTTGTAGTTGGCACTGTGGTTGTAGTGGGAGGTTCAGTTGTAGTTTGTGTGGTTGTGGTTGGCCCTGGTGTTGTAGTGGGAGGTTCAGTTGGAACTTTTGTGGTTGTAGTTGGCACTGTGGTTGTAGTTGGAGTTTCAGTTGTAGTTTGTGTGGTTGTAGTTGGCCCTAGTGTTGTAGTTGGAGGTTCAGTTGGACCTTTTGTGGTTGTAGTTGGCACTGTGGTTGTAGTGGGAGGTTCAGTTGTTGTTTGTGTGGTTGTAGTTGGCACTGTGGTTGTAGTTGGCACTGTGGTTGTAGTTGTAGTTTCAGTTGTAGTTTGTGTGGTTGTAGTTGGCCCTGGTGTTGTAGTTGGAGGTTCAGTTGGAACTTTTGTGGTTGTAGTTGGCACTGTGGTTGTAGTTGGAGTTTCAGTTGTAGTTTGTGTGGTTGTAGTTGGAGTTTCAGTTGTAGTTTGTGTGGTTGTAGTTGGCCCTGTGGTTGTAGTTGGCACTGTGGTTGTAGTAATACATATCTCTACCTCACAACATACTCTGATCTTATAGTTGAAGCATTTCCGTGGAGGTCTGACCTGATCCTCTTTTCGACATATCAGACCATATCCAACATCACAGGTAACAACTTGGCCAGTTTCACTCACAAAGTCATTGAAGTCTTTGTTAGGAGAAATTGTTGCTCTACAATCAATTTCTGTGGGTTTTTTGCATATTTGTAGACCACTATCTGTGATGTTCTTGTATGTTTCCCAGTCACTTTTGTCCTTTTGAGGGTTATGCACATCATACCAGTCTGACCACTCGCAGGTTGTAATACACGGAGTAGTGGTAGGAGTTGTAGCTTCTGTGGTTGTAGTTGGCACTGGGGTTGTTGTGGGAGGTTCAGTTGTAGTTTGTGTGGTTGTAGTTGGCACTGGTGTTGTAGTTGGAGGTTCAGTTGTAGTTTGTGTGGTTGTAGTTGGCCCTGGTGTTGTGGTTGGAGGTTCAGTTGGACCTTTTGTGGTTGTAGTTGGCACTGTGGTTGTAGTGGGAGGTTCAGTTGTAGTTTGTGTGGTTGTAGTTGGCCCTGGTGTTGTAGTTGGAGGTTCAGTTGGAACTTTTGTGGTTGTAGTTGGCACTGTGGTTGTAGTTGGAGTTTCAGTTGTAGTTTGTGTGGTTGTAGTTGGAGTTTCAGTTGTAGTTTGTGTGGTTGTAGTTGGCCCTGTGGTTGTAGTTGGCACTGTGGTTGTAGTAATACATATCTCTACCTCACAACATACTCTGATCTTATAGTTGAAGCATTTCCGTGGAGGTCTGACCTGATCCTCTTTTCGACATATCAGACCATATCCAACATCACAGGTAACAACTTGGCCAGTTTCACTCACAAAGTCATTGAAGTCTTTGTTAGGAGAAATTGTTGCTCTACAATCAATTTCTGTGGGTTTTTTGCATATTTGTAGACCACTATCTGTGATGTTCTTGTATGTTTCCCAGTCACTTTTGTCCTTTTGAGGGTTATGCACATCATACCAGTCTGACCACTCGCAGGTTGTAATACACGGAGTAGTGGTAGGAGTTGTAGCTTCTGTGGTTGTAGTTGGCACTGGGGTTGTTGTGGGAGGTTCAGTTGTAGTTTGTGTGGTTGTAGTTGGCACTGGTGTTGTAGTTGGAGGTTCAGTTGTAGTTTGTGTGGTTGTAGTTGGCCCTGGTGTTGTGGTTGGAGGTTCAGTTGGACCTTTTGTGGTTGTAGTTGGCACTGTGGTTGTAGTGGGAGGTTCAGTTGTAGTTTGTGTGGTTATAGTTGACACTGGTGTTGTAGTTGGAGGTTCAGGTGTTGTGCAGATTTCATTTCCAAATATCACTGTTGCATTAAAGCATATTGCATGGTAGCACGTTCCCAAATTGTCAGTCACGTTGTAAATAACATCATTTTCCTCATATCTAGTTCCATTGTAAAAGCAACCTGGACATTCCTCCACACACATCTGGGTCTTCTCATCAAATATGGGCTTATCTTCTGGGCATACAGGGTAACAGCCTGCAAAAATCACAGAAGCTGAAGCTGGCCAGGTACTCTTTCAAATAGAATCACTTCAACATTTACTATTTTAACAAGCACATGAATGAGAGGTAAGGTGAGACATCGTGAGTTAACCTCTTACCTTCCAGGTGGGGTATAGGGTTGCTACAAATTCCTTGTGGATTCAAGCAGGTCTTGTAGCAAGGTGTGTGGCAAGGGTTGTAGTGCCATTTGCATTCACCTGGGCTGTTGTAGTAGTCACAAAAGACAGCTAAAAGAAAAGACACAATGGATGTTATGTTTTAAATAAAGGAAATGTTGATTTAAAACAGTAGATTCATCTCTGTATAAAGTGTCACTGAGAACTCAAACTTCAAACCACCTGTTATATTCTTGCATTCGATTTTAGTTAACAAAGGAAGTTGTCACTCACACCAAATGTCAGAAAAAAGAATAGTATAGATAATGATAAAAACAACCTTCATGCCAACAAAATAAATTCAATAACATTTTATAACACAAAATCACACTTCATTTAAGCATAAATTGAAGTATACAAATCAGGGAAGTCTTTAAAAACATACTTTTCATGAAGCATGCACTGATACCCATAGAGTCTCTGTAATATATGTCAGCTTTAATTAGATTTGGTGCCCATTCACACATTTTATATATAAAAAAAATAAACAGGGCAGAATATAATATCTTAGCAAAGAATTCCCATACATACATCACACATATCAAATCTCAAATGCTGGGGTCATAAGGATTTGGGGATCTAAAAACATGGTCTTGGAAATTGTTGTTTACTTACGACAGATCTCTGGAGTTCTCCATGCAACACAGACACCGGCCTCATTACAAGCTTGAGCATAAGATGCAACTGCTGTGCAGAAACACTCACAGTCTCCTCCAGAGTCACAAGCACATGAGTCTGTCACACAGTTTTCATAAAATGGATGGGGATCTACCTGTTTAGTTATAAAAACATATGATCGATTTTTATAATGTGTTTAACATTAAATCATGTTACTTTAAATGATGATAATTAGCAAACATTACCTTATAGTGGCAGTCTTTGAAAGTACCATCCTTTGCAATTATAATGCTGCACATCATTTTTGCCCAGTGATGTCTATTAGGTCTTGCTCCACAAGGGTCAACATTCATTTCCACATCTGCGCAGCTGCTTGACACTTTCCAACTGTTTGCAAACTCTAATGGATTGCTCACTGCCAGCTGACCCTGGGTGGTGAAGTCATTCTGTCCATCACCGTCAAAATCTCCACACAGGCCACATACCTCTCCCTGTATGGCCGAACAAAAGGAGTCAGTTCCTTACTTTATAAGAGGACAATATTCTATATAGATACAAGAAACAAGCATTTTCCAGGCGTCACTACACCTGTATTATGTTGACAAACAGAATATTCAATTGTATTTACTTCATATGTTATGAATATTGGAAGTGTTGCCATTTTTGTCAGAAAGCTTATAAAGGGCAAAACAAAATGATCAGCCAAGATAGAAAAACTACAGATGAGAAAAAAATGGTCCATCATATCAAAACTCTAAAACTCTGACACTGAAAGAGATTTCAGTCATCATCACAAACAATGACTCCATCAACAACCACAGTGACTCACGCTGTGCCGTGGTTCTAGGAGGACGCGAACAGTTGTTTTGCGATCCCACATCACTGTCAGACCAATGGCAGATTCTATAACCAGATACAACCCAACCCTCCTTATTTTGTACTGAATCTGAGGGCCATCTCCAAGGTCCTCTTCCTTATAGTGACCCTTTGATAGTTTGACTTCCATTCGCTGCAATGTTAAGGAGATTTCAGTTGTTTTCATTGTAAAGTAAAAACTGCAGCTTGATATATGACATAATGTATTGAGTTATGTTCAGAATTTTAGGCACAGAAAGCAGGTGCTGGTATTTTGTCTTACCCCCAGTTGGATTCGGACAATTTTGGAGCATGTAGTACCTGTAGTTCCACATGGTACATTTTCTGTGATAACACCAAAGTTGTCCTGTACTGTTTTAGTCCCACAGTTGTTCTTAAAAGAGAGATATTCATTATTATTATTATCAACATTTTGCATGTTTGCTTCACAGTACACAGAGACCATTGATCAAATCAAACTTCAGCTTGGCCTTTACTAGCCCACAATATTAATATTTTTCCAGAAAAGCTAGGACATAAAATCAAGTGTAATTGATCCCCAGGAGAGCACAATCACATTAGTTATATGCAATTTTCATTCATGTTTCTCATTATGACAAGCACTTATTTTAAAGTGAATGTCAGTAAATATACCATAGTTGAGGCAATCATCAAAAATTGACTGTCTCTTAACTCTGGTGTTCAAGATTAGCAATAGGTTTTATAAACGTCATCCATGAATTAATGAGATGGAGACTGAGAGGATATAATATTAAGTATAACTTTTGGCTGTGTCTTAAATCACTCCCTACTTACCATATAGTGCAGTACATTTACTGTATATATTTTATTAGATTGTTAAATTGTACAAAAGATCCATGGCATGGACACTACTTTTTACTGACAATCCCACCATGCAATGTGCTGCATTTTGAATTCTCAATTAACTGCTCACGATTAAGTAAAATATTAAGTGTACAAGATAGTGAGTAGTGAAAGAGCGAAAATGGGGTGATTTCAGACACAGCCTGTCATTTAGAAGATTTTGACATGCTTTGTTTACCTTAACAGCAACATATTCGCAATGTCCTTGAAACCCATATGTTCGCTGATCAAATGTATTGTAGTGACCACTCCCATAAATAATGCAAGTTCCAGGACATTTTTTCTGTGCACTCCCAGTTTCCATTTTTGCAGGTACTAGATGTATCGGAAATTGGGAAAAAAAAAAAATAATAATAATAGTGATTTGAATACTGCAATTAAAAAAAAAACATGCAGGCAAACATGATAATATTTGTTTACCATGCTACATCATACATCTGATTAAAACAAGTTCGTACCAGCTGTTGCACTGGTTAGGGATTTTTGTTCCAGCACTATAAAGACGCCCATCATGCTGACATGGACATTCATTTTCTTTCACACAGGAGCCTTTGCCATCATCAATAAGGCCACCTGGACACTGACAGCCAGATTCACACTCTGTGGAGTCCTGGGAAAATGGAAAGATCACAGGGATAGAAAATGAGAAAACACTACTGATACTTGTTAAGAATTACGTGTGCAAAATTCTCCAGAAAATGCTACAGAAACTAATTAAGGTGTAACACACTGTATTGTTACATTACACCTTTAAATTCAGGAAATATATATTAGATCCAGTGATTTGAGACCAAGACGTCAATTTGGACTCATGCATAAATAGCTCACACAATCATTGCTGTCCAGATTTAAACAAGTTCGAGCACACTGCAGTCCAAGCTCTCCTGTGCCTGCAGTGGAGCAGTTGTAGAATACTTTTGGAAAAGGGCATACTGTAAAAGAAGCAGAAACTAATTTAATATACATTTTATCAACCAAAAAGTTGTGTTGTGCTTAAAAAACAAACAAAAAGTGAAACATACTTGATGAGCGGGATCTCATAGAATGGCAATGAAGTATTCCATTAGTGCACACACTAGAAAAAGACATTTTAAATTAAAAATAAAAGTACAACACTAACAATTTAGTTTCTCACATACAACAGACATTGCATTCATGCTAAAAACCTTAGTCCAGGATAAATTATTTTAAGTCCATTGACACCAAATTGCAAACAACTTACTCACCAGTGCTCGTCTTTCATGCTGATGGACTTTCCTGCCTGGATGTAGACTTCATTATGGTAGCAGGAGCATTTTGCCATGGGGACGCACAAACCGTTTTCATTTAGGTAGAGACCCTCTGAGCAGGAGCAGCCATCCACAGGCAAGAAGTCAGAAGTGCAGCTTTTCTGCTTTGCGCCCAACGATCTGCAAGTCAGCTGGCATCTCTGATTCTTGTAAGAGAAGGTCTGAGATGCTGGACAGCTCCTTGTGTATTTATCTGTTTTGTGCACAATGTAAAGTTGATTACTTCATAGTTTTATGTCTAACAAACGAAAGGGAAGATGTTCATCAAACTCACTCACTCACTCAACTTTACCAAAACATAACAATGAAATAAATACTTACCGCAAACATTCTGTCTCCAGTCTGTCAGGAACACTCCCTTTGATGCACAAGCTCTGGCATAGGAGGAGAAGACAGCACAGAGGCAGGCCTCACTCTTCTCACAGTTACAGCTAGCATAAGTACATCGCTGCAGAAGAGAGCAAACACTTAACACAAAATTATACTCATCAAAATGTAAGTCAGTCAAAGATGAGAATTTTTTGCTGTACCTTGTAGTACATCTCAGGATCCGTCACTGAATGGCACTGTGCAAAGGTACTGTTTGGACTTAGTAGCAAGGTGCACCAGTGTTTTGCGTAATTCTCTAAAAGTGGAGAACAATTAACTTTTAACTTTTACTGTCCACTATTCTGTTGAACTGTCTAAATGTCTAATAAACAAACAAACAGTAGTATAATCAGTGAGTGTATTTTTTTTTTTTTACCATTTTCCACACTGAAGGCACAGGGGTCATCAAGTCTTTCCTCTCTGTCTCGGCACATGAAGTTAGCCTTCCAGGAGTTACTAAAAGTTGCTGCTGTTCCCTCCACGATCCCCTGTGGAGTCTTCATGTCATCAGACAGGACCATGTTGTAATTCCCGCATAAACCTAAAGACACGGGATTAGGAATATGGTTCATTTATTGTAATTAAGATAAAATTGTATACAATTGATGTATATTTGAAAGCCACCCCTATTTCATTTACTCATGTATTTATATACCTTATATTGTTTTTTGTTTGGAGGGATTCAGGGATGGGTGGAACATGATGGGGTGACAACCAGGGATTTCGAAATTTTCTGTGTGATTACTGACTATTAAACTATTACCAAATATTATAATACACATTTGTGTCCAACTGTTTAGCACTACTTAGCCAATAAATATTGTGGGTTTTTAACTGATAAATTTATAAGACTGTATTGTTTTGTTTCATAATACCCTAATAAATCAACATTACTGTTGTCATCATTGCCAGACTGTAGTATGCAATATCTACGGCAACTAATAATGCATTAATGTACTGTATTCTAATGTTACAAAATAATTTGATGATGCCAATATTTCATGTGAAGACAAAGGTAAAACGTACCACGTGTCTTTGCTCTGTAGCTCTGTTCCAGGCTGACATAGACTTGCATGACAGGCACATGCTGGATCTGAATTTGCAACCCAAAGCTGGTCTGGAGCAAGATGTGAAAGGATGAAGCATGGAATATGTTGATGTCACCTTTGAATAAAGACAAATTCCCAAAAAAAGTCAGATCATTTGCTGATGCATAAATGAAAGAAGACAATAATATGTATAATTCATACATACAAGAGTTTCATATTGTGTGACCCACCTGAGTGGTGTGGCAAAGTGATAGTCTGCATATTCTGCTTTACTGTACCATCGGAAGTGAACGTCAACACCTGAATAAAAATACAATTGATCATTGGAGAGTTGCAGATATCAGTATGAATTAATAAATAACTACTCTTCTTTAACTCACGTTGTTTTGTCATTGTTCAGCAGGATTTTAAGGGTCTTAAGACAAGTGTCAGACTCTAGATGTCTACATGGCACCAACTGAACCAGGATGGTAAACTTTGGACTTGAATCAGTCTGAAATACACATTGTATGGGCAAAATTAAATAGCAAATTTCTTTCATCAGCAAATTATATATTTTAAAGCAACAGTTGATTCACCTTGCTTTCCACCTTGGCTAGGGTGTAGAAACAGTCTCCATGAAAGGTGTAAGTTTTCCCATCAAATGTAGTTACATGTGAACCCTCTTCCACTGCACATGTAGCAGGAGTCTGAAGGCTCTCACAAGCCCATCTACCCTCAAAACATGTGCTAGAACAATTCAAATAATTAAAGTTAGCAAAAAAATATAAATGTTTAAGGAGACCAGTATGAAATATTATGTTACTGACATTATGAAATACGTGACATACCATTCCTCTCTGTCCTGTCGGTAAACTTCACCAGGGTTATAGATTTTGTCGTGCTTGCACTGACATTCAGATTGAGCAATGCACCCTCTCAAGGAAATATCATCAAACACAGTTCCTGACATAAACACATGTGACATGAACATGAATATTCACAGAATAGGAAGATGAAGTCTAAAAGAAACTTTAAGGGTAACAAAAACTGAAACATGAAAAATGTGCATATGTAAAGAGTACCAACCAGGAGGACAGAAGCAGCCATCCATTTTGTGGCCTTCACACAGTGAACTTGTGTCCAGATGTGTGCATGTGTCTATACAAGGGGAACCACTCTCTTCATAAACCATGTTGAATGGGCACTGTTTAGCTGCGAAGATAAGGTGCAATTGACAAAAAAACTGAGGCAGGTGTGAATTATTCAATAGTATATCAAAGGTGGATGAAACTAATTTTATTTAGTGTAACAAAAGTAGATTTGTTGTGTAATTATTTCACTTGCACTTGTGTAGTTTGAAACTGTTTTTGCTAAATTGTAAAATAGACACCCTAGAGCTACATGAGAAAATGTAATAATATTCATACAGTAATATCCATCCATCGTCAACCACTTATCCTGTGTACAGGCAGGAGCCAATCCCAGCTGACATCAGGCGAAAGGCGGGTACACCCTGGACTGGCCAGTCCATCGCAGGGCCACACATAGACAAACAACCACTCATGCTCACCTAAGGACAATTTAGGGTCACCAATTAATTACCTAGTCCGCATGTCTTTGGACAGTGGGAGGAAGCTGGAGCACCCGGAGATGCAAACTCCACACAGAAAGGCCAGGGCAACGGGGTTTGAACCCGCGTTGCTGTGAGGCGACAGTGCTAACCACTGCAACACCGTGCCACCGTATACAGTACCATAGTACCTTTAATTCAAAGAACTATTAAAATATTTAAAAACCTTTCACTGAGCTTTTTTCAGTGCTTTAGTAACCTCTCCATCCTGTACTGTATAAATTATTAAGATGTTAACAAAACAAAAATAGAGGACACAAACATTACCACAGAACTGAGGTGTCCTCCAGTTGGGAGGCTGCCCTCCTGCGTGGGAGCACTGTCGAGACAACTCCGAAAGCGTGCTGCAGACACAGAAGTCATTTGTTCTGTTGTTGCAGCCACACATGTCCTGCACACAGGCCTGGATGTAAGGTTCAGGGTTAATCAGTTTGGTGCAGGAGCTCCAGGACTCTGAACGAAGCATTCGTTCACAGGTGGTTTGCTAAAAGGTAAAAAGAGATGGGTAAAAGAGACAAAGTTACTGTGTTGAAAATGCTA
The DNA here is from genome assembly GCF_014851395.1 of Micropterus salmoides. Taxonomy (NCBI): domain Eukaryota; kingdom Metazoa; phylum Chordata; class Actinopteri; order Centrarchiformes; family Centrarchidae; genus Micropterus; species Micropterus salmoides. The sequence continues at coordinate 18,132 of NW_024040252.1, forward strand.
CAAAATGCCAAAATTAGTTGGATAATAAACTCACAAACTCCTTGCATGAATCCGGCACAGTAACAGCCTCCAGTGATTCATCTTCCTCTTCAAAAGGGTCCTCGCAATTGTCGTTTGGACGATGGACTTTCTGATTGTTGCCAAACTCAATGGGGCTCATTTTGCGACCTGCAGTTGATTGTAATAGTGTGAAATATCAAAGATACAGTGGATGATTGTTTGAATGCATAAATACCCAAAGTGAATAACCACACATACCATTATGAATGAACTCATTGTAGACAGAAACACCATTGAAGTCTCCACAAAGTCCACAAGTTCGATTAGCATAATCAGGATCCAGTTCCACCTACAACACAGCAAGGGGTTTGTACTATCATACTTCAAACTTATGTACTCTCATTACCACTGTTTTTTCTTATTTGTCAAGTATAACTCAATCAAGAGAGAGAAGTGACTGAAAGAATCCACATGAATAAAAGACTCTCAACTTTTTTAAATCTTTTTTTTTACAATGCACTTGTGCCTCATACGATATACTTTAAGGAGAGCTGTGTAGATATATTTTTGCCTGGGGTATCACACCATAGGTGCTCTGATGTTCTTAACAAGATACAGTTTTTAGCAGAGTAATAGACGATGAAAATCTTTATTTTAACTTTTTACCATGACTGCATCATCACCATTCCACGTGACAATGAGGCCGACTTTAGATTGGAGCTTGATGTAAACAGCATTTCTTTCCACTTGGACCCCTGCGTTGTAGTATGGCATTTTGATACTGGGAACAAGAAAAATGTTTTTTTATTAAATAATTAATAAATGTCATAGAAAAGAGGATTACACTTGTTTTCACAGGCAATACAGCTTTTTACTTACGGAAGACTATTCACAGTGACCTGGCTCTTAGTGAGGTGGAATAAATGGTCATTGATGGTGACCACCACATAACTGACTGTAGGGTTTCCATCATTCTCTTTCCTCTTCATGTGCACTGAGAACTCCTGGTAGGACTCATGGCAGTCTGAGGCCAGGTTGTATTCACACATACCAGGGAACTGGTACACATCACCATCAAATGTCTTGAAGTGCTCTCTTCCCCAAGTGCTGCAGATGCTGCTGACATGGTTGCGAACTGGGGATGATTTTAAAGTGTAGAAAACAATTTTGAGTTAGTAAATGCTCTACATTACTGATATTGGAGACAGTGCTATACATAATTCACTTGTATGTATAAATAAAGCAGAATAATCAATTCACACAGTCTTGAAAATGTTCAACAGTATCCAAAACCATTTGAACCTTACCCAGTCTAGCTTGGACATCAATGACACTGGCAACAGACAAAGAAAGGAAACACAACCACACACATCTCCACCTCATCCTTGTCACCCTGGGCTTGCTGTCTCCTGAGCAGGTAATCAGACTGCACTTAAAAGCCCTTTATTTGAGACTGCACATTTTTTGCTCCCACCTTCTTTGGAATGGGAACTGATGTTTTATTGCCAAACATGTGCTGAATGGATGTCTGACGCCTTTCAAAAGTCCAATATAATAATTCCTACATCCTCCTTATCTGTTGATTGAACAAATATGTTTGCACTTTAATTCAGAATTTGTATTCCAGAAGGAATGAGCAGCAATAAAATAGTTTTGTTGACAGTGCGCTCCTCTGTTCTACACTTATTCTGTAAGTAGTAGTCATTATGAAATAATTAATCAGTGTCACAGACTGATCAGGACTTGAGAATTCTATGCTGTGACATATTTCTATAAAATTCCATGTTACATTTATATATAGATATACAAATTGTGTTATTAATTACAAAAATAGTATTATTACTGGATTATTGTCCAATCCCATCATGCCCAGTGTCAGCTAGGATACACTTGATTCCACAGCCCTGCACCGGAAAAGCAGCTATAGATTACTGATATGTGTATGAACATGTGTCAACTATGCCCTAAAGTGTATATTTATTATTAATGATAAAAGTTACATCAGTGTAAAATACAAACTAAATAAAATCAAATCATAACGTAGCGTAAATAAATCCACTGAGGCACTGGGAGCACTGGGAGCACCATGTCACCATGTCAACTACTTTTCAGTATGATCCTCAGGAAACACTGGAGCTGGTGTTACACTGAAATCTGTGACATGTACGGTAGTTCTACGGAAGCATATTGCTGACACGAAAAACAGATCAGTGTGACATTATACCACCAAAAGTTTACTGGCATAAGTGGAGGTTTTTTATGTTATAATAATGGCATTTTATGCCTTTATATGAAAGTAGTAGAGCACACATTAGAGATGACAGGAGATGAGGGAAGAGATGCATGGGGAACGACATGCAACAAATGTCCTCTGCCAGACACGTTGCTGTCCAGGGTGCCAATGGTTTTTGTTTTGTTTTGTTTGTCGGTTGTGGTTGTCTTTGTTAGGATTGTGTTTTTTGTTTCATTGATTTGTGAAGTGTCTGTGTGGGTTGATACATATTCAAAAAAATTAAATAAAAACTTGTTAAAAGAAAAAAATATTTATTCACTATTACACTACTTGAAGTTAATGTATGTTTTAAAGTGGTAAGAGAGCACACTGCATTTTTAAATGTCATCTCGTTCATGATAGCACAGGATGTCCAAGTGAACTCATTGTATACATCCTTGATTACAGTCATCCTCTACCTGCAGTGTCACGCTAACACACACACAAGTCTTGGCATCGTATCAAACTGCAGCCTTATTCAACTCTCAGTCAACGTCATGACATAATTTT
>NW_024040253.1:0-8305 GCF_014851395.1 Micropterus salmoides
GTCACGGCAGATATTTCATGTCAATGTCGTGCTGTAACCTCTTTAAAAAAAAAAGCAGACAACAGCAGGGTAAACCTGTCATCCTCCCACACGGGTAGCTACTGCCCTGACCGATGCTTTCAGGAGCAGGACACAGTCAACAAAATCCACCATCCATATCCAGTACGATCACGCCAAAAGAGACATATTATCCCATGAAGACACATTTATAATTAATGTCCTTCAGAACTGTGCCACTTCCAGATTTGGCTTTATGCTGATGTGTTGAAACAGGATTCGGTGAACCATAGTACTGACTCGGAGTGTCTCGGAGTGTGTTTATCTCTGTTTGCACAAACCCTCCAGTACACTCCAAATGAATGCAAATTTTTTGTGTTGCCAAAGGCTGTTGAACATGGGACTAGGTGTAAATGCCAGTATACTGAAGGAACATTCACTGCAATATATTAATGGTGAAATTCCAAAGACAGAGTCAAGGAGTAATGGCTGTGGCTGCAACGGTTGTGGTGAAGTTACAGCTAATAATACATAAGGCAGAGGATCATTTAAATGCAGCTGTGGTTCTATTTTTTCACTCGGCATGTTTGTACCCTAAACCAAACAAGTGTGTGTCAGGTGGTCCTCACATGTGCACGTGGTTCCTAGTATTTATGACCAAACCTGGGTCTCGAATATGTGGTTAAACCTTATTTTGTGTGAGAGCACACCAATTTCAGCTTCATTTGTACTACATTGCTGACTTAATCCTAACATTGATTTTGACCAGATGTTTCAAGGTGGTCTGCAAGACTCTAATTGCCACCCCGCTTCTCACTCATCTTCTTGTCTAGTCTGCACATCTGTCTTGTTTGAATCCTTGTGTTGTGTGTGTGTGTGAGAGAGATCTCTCTCTCTCACACACACAGAGACAGCTTTGATCTTTCCCCAGATGACCCCTTGTGTGACGGTGGGGAAGCTCATTAGCTGTGCCTTTCGCCTATCTGTAGTAGACAACAGGAATAACCAATAAATAATTAAGTCACACACTACTACCAAGTTCTGCTATGTAGGTGAGATATTTAATATGTCCGCACAATTCCATGTCCAAATATAGAGTACGTGCAAAGGTAGATGATGGAAATTATAATAATATAGCAGGCATTAGTATGAAGGCAGGCTTGACTGTAACTTGTTTGGCTGGTCACATTTGCATTGCTAACAATTAATACACAATATCTAATATATGTGTACAAGATTCTACGTTTCCACAGTGAAGCTCATTCATTATTTGTACTGAAAATAAACAGAAATGCATGGATTATGACTGAGTAGCATTTATTTGACTTATTCAGTTAGAAGAAAACTTAAATAAAATAAAAAGTATTTGTTTACTATAATAGGTATCCATAGCTATCAAAAACCATTAATATTATGAATGGATCTGAATAACACTTTTTATGGCTTGCATCAGGGGAATTTTTTAGGCTATGCAGTGACATTATTTTAACGATTGTGTAACAAAATGCTGCATCCAAAATGACCTGTTTCAGCCTGAAGATTGGGGAGCAAAGGGGAGATTCATCTACTGCTCAGGGCTAAATTGTAGCTAGTTGGGGCTAGCCTCTGAGGCATTATACTCAGCTTCTGTACTCATGGTATTGTTTAAATGCCACAGCAAACCTAGAGATTGTTGCTTCTATAAGCCGTTGTATATCAGCCTGTATCCACAGCTGAGACTAATGCATTATATCACATTATCTTAAGATTGTTCTAGCAACATGACCATTTTTTTCCTGCAGTTTCCTCTAGCTGCTGAACTTGAAAAACTATTATTGTAGTATCAAACATAAATTCTATGGTCGTATAACTGGGTTCAGTGTACTGCAGGCCTATAGAGTAAACTTAGTGTGACAAGTAAAATGTTCCCCCTTTCCTTAATTTACGACTCTGCACAATGGTGCACAATAGGTAAAGTGAAGGTTTGATGTGAGTTTGCATATGCTGTGGCTCTTCTGGGCCTGTGTATCATTTCCATGGTGTGGAGCTCTGCAGAAATGAGGGGAAGTGCGTAAGAAAAGCTATCCAGGGCGCTGGGGTGACATCCTGCTGTATTTATCACCTGCTCGTCCTTCCTCTGCTCTCCTGCTGAGCTAGGTGAGTCACACACATACTCTCCATCTCTTCATCTTTGCTTTCTTTCACTCATACCCCTGCTATCAGTCTCATTTTCCCCCCTTTTTTATACACACTCCCTCCATCTGTCTCTCTCTTTCCTTCTCCTCCTTGGACTCTGGAATAGTGTCAATCCCTGAAGGATGAGCTGAGTTTCCCACTCATTGGGATAAATGACTCTACTTTCAGAAGTTTCTCCAGCCTCCTGGGAGGTGCAAAATCAGGTCTTAAAAAACAGGCAGCGAGTGCAAAAGAAATGGAGGGACTCAGAACTGAAAAGAGAGACAAAATAGAACAAGATAGGGGCAGACAGAGTGAGTTTGTACATCAAGGGGCCCTTTGTACATTATTAGGTCGATATCTCAATCTCAATGTCTGCAATGCAGTTCTGCCATGCTTTATCAGCCTCTTCTCCTCCCTTTCCACCAAGAAAAGCCCTCCAAAAACCATTTACTCTTTTTCTTTGATGTGAAGAGCTTAATGTCGTAAGGTCTTTCTCTCCACATTAAAAGAGAGATTTCTGAGCTTTCAGATAGTGGATGTGATAGTAATGGAATTGGGACTGAGAGCTGATGCAGAAATTGTCCTGCAATTATTAAAGTGAACTTGGGTGCACTCTTATTAACTTTTGGTGCGGTAACAAAAGGTCAGGTGAGGGGATGTACCTTTATCCCTGTGAAATGAGACAAAGAAATATTAATTTCACTAAATGTATTTGTGACGATCTCCAGAAGCAACTAATTAATTATAGCCGTAAAGAGTGGAGAGAGAGTGCACAAATTTCCCCTGTAGCAATCGGTCACGTGTTGAGGGATTTGATTTTGTCACTGTTTGTTTTAGCTGTAATTAATTTCCCACCCTGCGCTAATAAGGCTAACTCGAACTTCTGGTTGTTGGGAATCCACATCTACCATATTTGGGTGCTTTTTTAATGTATGCACTACTTAAATGATTTTCAAACAGTATACAGTATTGTGCACAAACCCATGTTCATAGTTTATTTCAAATGCTTTTTAACTATTAGCTTTTAGACTAAAATGGTTTTGTGCACATATAGAAGACTTTGCACGGCATTTGTGGGAAGTACAAATCTCTCTCTTTTTTATCCTTTGCCAATTTGTTATTTCAAAAGTATGGATTAAAGAATTGTGGGTTTATGATTAAGGAATCAGGCTGCATTCCATGACGCAGATTATGGACATCAAACCTATAGTGAGGGTGAAACATGTCTCATCGGAGTAGTTACGGTAAAGATGGATGTTTTATTGAATGCTGCACATGTGCAAATAAGTAGATATTCATCCATCCTTGCATTATTTTGCTCTGGAATCATATGTGTGTTGGTGGTTATGTCAAACATGTCACAGAGGACACAAAATGTTTTTTTGAGACCTCTAAGTCTGTGGTCTGATATTCAAGATGGAGTTGGTCCAAGTTATACTGTATATTTGAAACATTGTATCTTGTATTAGCTATTTTAGCAAACTTGTGACATGCTGAATGTTTGAAAAGTCACACGAGTGTTAGGAATTAGGATTTAAATGATAACTTCTAACCCACTATAATATAGTTTTTTTAATGAAATCACTTATCAATTAATCACTGTTTTATTGCCTATTTGTCTAACGGGTTGTAACCTCAAATAAAAATGAACCACACGCCAGCTTTCTCTGTCCCTTGGAACAGCCACTATTCTGCGTCCTATGTGAAGAAATTGGGTCAGATTTTCCACTAACAGCAAAAAAAACACAGGCTCCCAGCACAATAAAGACTCCAACACAAACTTCACGTAAGGATAAAAAAACAACAACAAAGTTTTCTGTGCTGAAGCCTGTCAGGCCAAATGAAAATCAGATCGACGTCAGGTGAAAACACGTTTGAGTCATGGAGAGAGCTCCGCTTTGTTTTAGATATAAAAACTGACCCAGAGCAGGCTTTCATCCTATTGGACAGGTAAACTACCATTCCTGCAAATCATGTGAAATATATTGTGATATATTGTGTATTGTGATAGAAATCGGGCATTGTTTGCTTTGTAATGTGCAATTTAGTTTTATTATCATTTCACCGATACTCAGGTACACAGCTTCTTTGCCGGTCTCAGTTGCCGTAACTTAAGTGACCCACATAATACATAATAATGCAATATAATGGTGCAGGACAACACCACAGTGGGAGATCCATTCAGTACAATAACGTTACTTACTACAATCTAAAGCTGATGATACACAGGGGCAACGTTTTTGAGCAATGTTCATGGGCAGTCTTGCTGGTGGCAAGTCTGACTATGATTTGAATGGATAGTGGCGGGCGGGGCGTGTGGCGGAGTGGTGGGGGAAGGGGATTACGGTAGTAATCTTTACTCATTACCAGTGACGGCAACATTGCCCAGCACCATTGCTCTAAAAGTTGCTCCTTGTATCATCAGCTTAACTACTAAACTAAAGTGTGGCAAAAATCTAATTTATAATATTCAGTCCAGCTCAATAACCATTATCGTCATTACACAATACATGTTAGCTATGCTCACAGTCATCAGTGAAGTACCAGTGGTCCCAGCTCCAGTAAGAATGAAAACAGAGAGCTTGAGGGAGAAGTTCAAACCCTGCCTATTACGTAAAGTTAAAAAACTTGTTGGATGAGCCTTCCCACTTCAATGCCCAGAGTTGAGTTGACTTTGGTTACTTAAATCTTCCAGTTTTTACCAGTTATCCAAATTAAAGAAGTGGTATTATGCTCATTTTCAGGTTCAAAATCTTAATTAGGGGGTTGACGATCTATGCTGCCTTGCCGAAAAATGCTGTTATAGTGCAAATCGATAGACTCGACTCTACTTGGCCCTGCTCTGTTTTCCATTGTAGATAGTACCCAGAGATAGTACGTAGCTTGTCGTCATAGCGACGCCACACACAACTGCCGCCACGTGATGTTCAGTGCAACACACATACCAGCGATCCACACAGCTTTCTCTTTTTTTTAAAGTTAAAACGTTTCAAAGACAGATAAGCGGTATGAAAACCTTCCAGCTGTGTTTTCCTCTGTGAGCGGGCGGCTCGACGGCCTCACACGCTCCTCCCGCGGCTTGGCACAGGCTTCCCCCGCAGCCACTTGCTGAGCTCCTCAACTCCGGAAATATTCAAGCACATTGTGTTCCGCCATCACTTCTCGTAAAACTGTCAATATTCGAAATCTACACATGCATTTTAGTATCCATCAGCTCACTTAGAACCTCGACGGAGGTGAGGTGATACAAAAAAAAGTACCTGGAAGCAGGTACATGTACAACATTTCTACAATGGAAAACCAAACAAAGGCGAGTCAAGCCAAGTCGAGCTGGTACTGTGCAGTGGAAAAGGGGCTTAACTAAAATCAAAGGGCCTCCGCTCAGACTAGCTTGGTTTGAGGGCGTGCCTGACCCCGCTAGCCGCTTGGCAAGCTTTATGACGCATTTTCCTTGTGACATCACAGGGAAGGAAGGGAAACGGCTGGACTAAAAATGAGCTGTTTTCAAGCAGTTCAGAGCAGTGCTCTCTGTGGGAGATGGGTACTCCCTTTGGGCTGGACTTTGGGCTTTTTCACTTAAACCTAAACCTATTACATGCACAAAAAATTTATATAACTCAATAAAGGAGAGGGGAAAAGCCAAAAAGCATAATACCACCACTTTAAAACATTTAATGACAAATAATGATATTATATACACTTTCTTTACACTTATCTTTGTTGTGGAAAGAGTAAAATGAATGCAATATTTTTACTCTTTAACCTCAAACTTTTATCTCATATTTTGTCCAACTTTCCACAAGACCTCTAGCCCAGAGCATGTGATTTCTAGTGCGACGGATTAGACTGAAGCCTAGTTCTAAATCTTCAACTGCTCTGATTTAGTAATCATGACTCCTGCAGTCCTCTGACAACTGTGATTTGTTGATTTAATTAATCTTCTCCTCGTAGACAAACAGGAAGATATGAGCGGTCAGGATCTCCTCTCTGTATGTTTCAGTAACTCCAATTTAAGAATCTTTGTAATATCCCTTGTAATAAAAGTTGTTTTCTCAAGGTTCTAAATATTATGTGATTATTTATTAATTTGTCAACTGTATTTTTTAATTCTTGTATTTGCCACATTTATGTGCACCTGACTGTTTTATAATAAACAGTATAAGGGGTGTAAATTCTTGCTAAATATTAAATATTTTTCTATAGGTGGTTTTGAGTACGTAACAATTTAGTTGTTTTTGCAGACAAACTCTAGTGGTCGATCTTTGTTAATTGCTAAATTTAGTTTTTAGATATAATTAGCACATTACAATTAGATATTTAGTTTATTTAGTTTTTAATTTATTCTGTTTTAAATTGTTTTTGGTTATTTTGGGGGTTAGCACATCCTCCTGTTTTCTAATGTTAACAAATCTTTGTTTAACAGTTACTTGGCCAAATAAGTTCTGAGTGAGATATAATAAACAGTGATTGGGTGTTAAAGACCTTCCATGGTTTTTCAGTTCAGAATGGGAGCAGGTCGGCTGGTATCCAGCAGCAGGATTGATGGAACACCTAGATCCAGAGTTCCATCACACAACGGCTCATCCCAGTCTCACATTCCAATGAATTAATATCCTGACTGCCCTTTCAGTTCCTATTTGCTTATTGATCGTAGATTTTCATCAGTCTTAAGTATTGAAGTATTGCAGGGAGGAGGGCCATGAATCTTATGCCAAATAGCACCGCAAGCCATAAGTTAGAGCCAAAAACAGGGGCTTCTTTCCCAGTGGAAGCCCAGCCTCAACCTGTCAGGCTGGGTCTAGTTGTAAATCCAGGCCTGAAGCCTGTGATAAATATGTGGGGATTGGAGTGATGGCCTTAATACCACCAGGCTGACCTGCAGGTTAATTACGGTGTGCTATTTAAGCAGCCTAGAACCAAAAAGAACCTAAGACCTAAAAACACCCACACACCTCTGTCACACACTGTTCCTTGCATGCTTGTCACAGGTAGATGCTTTCACATGCAATGTACTACAATGGCGTGTACTTGAAAACCAGAATTTGAATGAATGCAAAATGATTTGTCTGCACGTGAGGTTCATATTCTATTTGCAGATTCTTTGGTGGACTGTTTTTTGTTTGTTTGTTTTTTTGCTTTTTCTTTGCTCTGGAAAAGTTGTGTCAGGAATAACAGGGTACATGCATATATATACATCATATTTTGAGTTTGGTGGCTATTTAGTTTATTGCCTGAACCCCTGAAAGGTAGGTAGGTACTTAAAATACATAGGCTAAGCACAAACTCTATGGCTTGCCTCCTGCGGTTCTAACAGCCTCCTCTGTTCTCTTAAACTGTATTACAAAGGCACACTTCACCAACCAAACTATTTATATAAATCTGTATGTACAGTATTTATGTCTTTTGTGCATGTAATAGGTTTGCAAAATTCAAAGGCCCAAACTCCACCCCAAAAGGAGTTACCATCTACCACAGAAAACTCTGCTCCTGAACTGAAAACAGCTCGATTGTCCAGCCTTTACCTCCGTAACTGTCACTATATAACACCTGTCATAATGCTTTCCTAGTGGCTATGTAGCACGCCCTGTAACACTGTTACTGACGTTCGCTGCCTCTCTTTACCCTCACCCTCCCTACAGAATAGCAGTGAACAGTTAAAACGGTACATATAAATTTGTAATACAAATTAATAATGAATCCAGTCTAAGTTATGAAGCTGATTCGGTTTGTTTGTTTGATTCACAATCCACTGTTATCCGCAAACACGGATTTGATACTTGAATGCTGAGCATTGCACAGAATTTGTGTGCATGTCTTGAAACCTTTTATTCAAATTTAAAAATTTAGTCTTAGTCTTAGTCCTGTGTCAAATGTCCTTGTTAGTTTTGTCATGTTTAATCCACTGTATACTATTTTTTTAGTCAAGATTTGGTTTAGTCTGGGGATTTTAGTCAAAAGAAAATCAAAAGTATTTTAGTCTAGTTTTAGTCATTAACCATCATTTTAGTTTTTCTAACTCATTAGTACAATTTTAATTAGCATTTTGGTGAATCTGCTCTAACCAAAATAGAGATATGATTTGAGTGTTAGCTTTGTTCTCATGTTTATTGCAAAGAAGACATTAACTTACCTCAATTCCCAGGTGGTTAGC
>NW_024040254.1:0-34692 GCF_014851395.1 Micropterus salmoides
CAATCACAGACACAAAACTCTGACTAACACCAGTTCTGTTTAGGACGGCAGGGAATCACATATCCTGTTTGTCACATTTCTGACCATGGACATTGTTTTTGCTACATTTATGTACCCTTCGTAGCATCTTAGGTGGTCCATAAACAGTTTGTTTTCAGCTTCCACCCACTCATCAGCCAGCTGGGTCGAGCTGACCTGCTTGCTTGCTAGTTGGCAGGAACAGAGAGTTCTGGTTTCCAGCTCTGATAGGAGTCCTACATAATGATGGCTGTATTTCAGGCTGCTTACTCACAGGATGAATCATTTACCAGTGACTCAAAACAAAGCGCGGGGTTCAGAAGATACTACCTGTACTGCCACCTCGTTCGTATGCTCATATAGAAATAAAGAGGTAGATTTGGAGACAGAGATAGGACTTTAACAGCACGCTTTATGCATGAATGCAGTTTGTCAGGTTTTTATCAGTGTTGATGTGCAGCAGCCCTCTTCTCCATTAATGGACTCTGAGCCTTGCATCTTCCAGTCAGGACGAACATGTCACATGACTCACAGAAGTGTGTGTATGCATGTACAGTACACCTGGCCTGCACACATATTTTCACCCGGGGCATTTGGGTCATTTCAGGCACTTTTCATGTTATCTGTGACATGCATGATGGACAAAGTGACTGTGCAGGAAAAAGCATTTTTATGCATTGAGAAATTTGACTGATTGGGAACTTTGAGCAAATTATGAGCAGTCCCAGCTGAGTAACAAAAAAAGTGCTCTTTCTCCCTTTCTCTCACGCTCAGTAAGTTTACTTAGCTACAAGCAAAGCTGAGGGACAGACAGGAAGTTATTTTTGTTGCTGCCAATGACATTGAACCTGACTGAGCTGTTATCAGTTTCTGATAAACTCTGGGTTTACCTACCTGCTTAGAATAGAATTCTATTAACAGAAACGCCTGCGATCAATAGCCAAAAAAAGTTTTCCAAGAATTGAAAAAAACAACATATGACTGATTGAGCTCATGCATTATTACAACTAATGAATTAAAACTTGAAAAGGTTTCATGCACTTTGTGATTTACTATATGAACAAACAGCTTCCACATAACAACATATTACTGCAGTGTAACTGCATGATTACTGCATTTCTAATATATTTGTGTTTATTTGTATTTTATGTAATTTTCAGATAGAATTTTATGCATTTATCTTGATTTTACTTGGCTTGTTATTGTGTAAAACAGTAATAAATAATTGTGTATTTATTGTACAAGAGGCTTGTATTAGTTTCTGTACTTATTTTTAAAGAAAAATAACTCAAATTAGAGGAAAAGCTGATCAGATCAATTTCCGAAATCTGAGAAACCCCGGAAAATTATTCCGTGACCCCCTATCAGGGTCGAGACCTGCACTTTGATCCCTGTTTCTCCAGCTGTAACTGTACAAGCTTTGCTCCACATATAATTAGACACCTGAGTAGCAGTTTTTTGTTTACCAGGCTCATTTCTCAGTGATAAAGGAAGAATAAAAGGGTCAGCATGTGAAATATTTTGCTCTTAGTTGTACATTTTAAAGATGCGCTTTTGTTGCAAGATAAAGTCATATTTAATGTTGTTTATTACCATAAATATTGGGTACCCAATTTTAAGACATTTATGGCTAATGCTAATTACAGTTTAAAGTCATTTATGTGTATATTTAGTTGGTTGTTTTTAACTTTTGTCTTCCATATAGGTTAATTTCTCCATTTTTGTTTCTTCTGCAGCCTTTCCCAACAGAAGATGGAGAGGAAAGGTGAGTTTTTGGAAGCCCCGATTTCACACTTTTCACACTTGCTTAGTAGTTTTGAACTGAGGTGACCTTTGGTACATTCCCAGTAAAAGGCATACAGGGGTGCATATGTTGTTTCTAGGAAGTGCCCAATGGGCTTTGTGTGCATACGTGTGTGTTTTATAGCCTGTTAGCTGGTTGTCATAGGCATTTAAGCAGTTATTTATGTGTGTGTGTGTGTGTGTGTGTCCACTGCAGCTCGGGCATGAAGAGACAACCTTTCAGTGATGATGAGTTCAGTTCACCCCCAAACAAGATGGTGAGAGTGGAGGAACCAAAGAAAGGTACTACGTGTGTGTGTATTGCTGTAGTGTAATGCTTTGACTATTCACATGCTGATCTTTGAGTGATGCTCTTCTCAGGGGCTTAATCAGTGTGACAAAGTGTGTGCACATGTGTGCGTGCTGTGATTGGCCCCTGATATGTGAGGACAACGCGTACACTCTCCGGGCCATGTGATCATTCCAGGTCTTTCAAAACATGCACACATGCCCAGGGCCTCCACTGACCCAACAGCATACCACTGATCACTGCGTGCACACACACACGTACAACAAGCCTGTGCCCTTTACCCCAGATCCTTCTCATAGGTATGAAACAAGTTTTTTTTCAGTGCTGCAATATGTAAATAGATACTTCAAGATTTGTTAGAGGTAGAAGAGGAAAGTCGGGCATCACATTGGGCATTTAAAAAACCACAATTGATGTGTCAACAGATACTTCTGTTGCCCAACATAATGTATATTTTTTCAGATTTTTCTTGTGAAAAAGGTGAAAGAGATGGATACTTTCATGCTCTCATCAGGCTTCAACTGAACAATCTCAGAAACTAAAATCACAAAAAGACATGACTTTATTTTAAGGGGCCACAAGAATTCTCACTTTAAATGTACTCCAAGTTTAACTAAATCCAGTAAAAGGTTTAGGTGACGTTTTATAATCTTTCCATAACAGCTGTCAAGTTTTTTTCAGTTCAAAAACTGGCAATCTTGCGGTGGTTGGGAAGGGATCATGTTGACATCTGAGTGACAGAGAGAATTGCTAATCATGTGTTGAACAGCCTCCTTGGAGAGACTCCTGTCTCAGACAGAGTTATCCATGGCAGCTCCAGACCACAATGAGCAAAGCGAGACTGTAGCCTGTATATTCTGTAGCATTAAGAAACCAAGCATCACCATACAGTCACTTACCACACTGTGAAAACTCCTGTGCACATAGTTAATAGAAAACAGAAGGAGTTTCTGTTGTTTCTAAGGCCACAAATATCAAGTTCCTGCAACAGGTTGGAAAACAATGTGAGAAAATCTATTTAGAGCATCTATTTTTAGAAGACTGAGTGTAGTGAATGAGAGGGGGGTCTGTCCTTCCGTTTGTGTGTGTTTTCCAACCATGTATGATGAATGTGCTTTCTAGGTGTGCTTTGTCTGGGCCCATTGCCACCAATGCCACTTTTTTGAGTATGTATGATTGCCCAAGCAGGCCTGCCGCATTACAAGGTATATCTGCAAATCTACCAATGGATTAAACATATGTGTGCGTGTGCTTGAGCTCCACCATTACGAGATTGAGATGGCAATGCTGTAAAGCCACAAATCCTAAAAACCCACACACATGAACCAAACCAGCAGTCAAGCTGTTCTGCCTGACGCAAACACACACTTTTACGCCTGCCTGTGACTTTTGTCTGAGGCTAGATTTGGGTTTGTTTCTGTGTCAAAATCCATGAACATGCATGCTTTGCTTTGATGCCTTCCTGTCTCTTTTCACCACATAGTCCTGCTGTATGTGCGCAAGGAGACAGAGGAGGTGTTTGATGCCCTCATGCTGAAGAATCCCACGCTGAAAGGCCTGGTGGAAGCTGTAAGTTGTCTTTACTTCATTGTACTTGTAGTAGCTAGGATTGCGCCTTTTCTGTTTCATGTGGTCTCGGGCCGTGAATACTGCAGCTTGAGACCCAGTTCTCTCTTGTATGTCTAAGCAGCTACTGCAGGCTAAATGAGCTGTGACAGGACACGGACTCAGGAAAAATGTAGGGAAGAATAAGAACAAGGAGTGGATTTGGAAGAGAGAAGAGAGAGAAAGGGCGTGTGTGAGTTAAAGGGGGGACACAAGGGGGTCGATAAAATCAGGCCAAAAGGGGCATGGGGTGGGGAGGCGTCCTGCGGGGAGGGAAGAAGAGGAGAATGTGGAAAGGTGTGTGAAATGCAAAAGTAACTAGAACAACAGCAATAGGCAGGTGTACGATTACTTAAGGGGTCAGTTTAACATGACAGATGGAGTACAAGGGTCATGTACAGTAATTATGGAGAAGCAACAGTGGAGTTGATAAAAGCTAACCAGGTATGAAGGATTACTTTTTATGTTTCTTTCAATGTCTTTCAACATTGATTTGATTTTTTTCCTTCTCAACCAGATTGCAGAGAAGTACGAATTACCTTTGGATAAGGTTGAAAAGGTCTATAAGAAGTGCAAGAAAGGGTGAGTATGAGTCAGTAACACACTCCTACACTATACTACACTGTCCGACACTTTGTGAAGGACTAAACCTGACTTTCCTGGCAGCTTGCTCAAATAGTTTTACCTCTAATAGGCAAATAAAGCTTAAATGAGGTGTCCTTCAAAATGCAAATAATGAGAGTGTCAATCAAACCTTGGCTTTTCCAGGGAGGTCAAACACAAACACAACACAGCACTCCTTTACACTAATACAAACTGTGATTTTGCCTTGCGTGTTCAAGTATTTAGTTAGTAATTTGTGAGTTAATTGAGGATTAGCAATCAAACTAGCGGATGCTGTGATGCTGTGATGCACTTGCATATTGAAGGTAAAGCCATGGTCTTGAGCAAAATATTTCTGCAGTACAATGAATCAATCGAAATATGCTTAATTCCTGCCTAAAGTTAGATCAGAAGATTTATACCACTCACCTCTGTATTGTAAAATGTAGTAGTAGCCAGCCTCCAGTTAGCTTAGCTTAGCACAAAGCCTAGAAACAGGAAAAGGGAAACAGGGAAGAGCTAGCCTGGCTCTGGTCAAAGGTGAAAAAGAACTAGTAATTAACTAAAACATCACTGTGCAAACAAGACTCCAGGAAGTTACTCTACCAAGAAATGAAGCCCCCTAAACCTCAACCTGATGTTTTTACACTTTGGCTTTTCTACGGAAACGATATACAAACAAGATATAACGTGTTATTTAATGAGCTTTAGAGCTGCTGGTAGGCAGATTTTTTTTAACCAAAGGACAAATTAAGGATAGCTATTTCCCTGTGTTTTAAGCAATCAATAGATAAAATGCGCTGACACAAAAATTAAAACAACCTAGTATCTATGGCTATTGCAAGACTGTAATAAGCACAGCTGCCAGTCATTTCATTCTGCCAGTCATTTCATTTAGGCAGAATGAAATGACTGGCCTACTTACCTGTCTACCTACCTACCTGTGCACACTCTGTCCGTGCACTTGTGCAAGAAAATATGTTTTGGGGGAGTTGCTTTGGAGAGGGAGGGAATTGTTTTTCGTTGGATACTTTCCAAATCAAGCTGTCTCTTGCTAGTTTCTCTAACTTTGCCTACCCCACCTTTTGTCAATTTATTTCCAGGATTCAGGATTTTAGTCTGTGTTTTTTTGGGGTGAGGATAAAAAAATCAGGCTGCTAACACCCATATCTGTTTTATAATAGGATTCTAGTCCACATGGATGACAACATCATCAAACACTATTCCAACGAAGACACCTTCCAGATCACCATGGAAGAGTTGGGTGGCATGTACAAACTCACCCTCACTGAAATCTGATTGGACAGGAGGAAGTGACATCACCCAGAACTGAAGGGTGGAGGACGAATAAAACGGAGCCATCAGGAGTAGTGGTTTACACGTCTAATGATTATGGACTTGATCTGAAACTTACATCACGTTGTCTTTGTGCTGTATTAACATCAAATAGATTTTAAAAGACCACAAGAGGTATTTAAAAGCCATGGCTCTTAAAAGACAGTAATGTTGACATAGACATGTAAGTTATACATTTTGATTCATTTAAAAACCTTTCTGTGCATAGGAAGTGAGGACAGGTTTGATTGTTATGACTCCTTTGTTTTGTATTCAGTAAGTTGCATTTGTGTGCTGAGCATTTGTGGAGCTGCTATACCTCATGCTATGCAAGCAGCAGTGTTTCTCATTTGCTTGAATGAGTAGAAACGGCTCATCTGTCCCTTCCTAAGGCCATAGCACTGATGATTACAATCTGTAAAGTTGAGTTATTTAGCGCACAAAATGAAGAAAGCAAATTGTTGATGGAGCCCCTGTGGTTCAGTGTTTAATACTAAACAACATGGCAGTATTTAGTGTGTAAAATCTTCTACAACCATCCTCCAGTTAGCATAGAATATTGTAAATGTTGTAATTTTTAGCATACGAAACATGTTGTATGTGAGTGAAATGGCTTAAAAGATGTTTCTCAGATCAATTTAAATAATTCGCCTTTTTCTAAGTATTAAATAGTTACTGAATATATTGATAACAATGCTTAAACACAGCGACCCTTCCCCTGTAGAGTAGTTTTCTGAATGTTGATAAAATAGGTCAATGAATGTCTAGCACAGTCCACACAGGCTGTTGTGGAAGTGCAATATGATATTCAGGTTCAGACACATTCAGAAAAAAAAAAAGTCCTCTTTTGCCATAACAACAGTTAGCATATCAACTGATAAAACAGATTTTTAAAATGAAAATGTTGTATATATCCACTGAAAAAAAATATCTATATGATTCCTCCTTTTGTATCTCAGTACTTATTGTGTCTATATTTATTAAGAGAACGGATGTGGGTCATTGTTTTTTTTTACCATATATATCCAAATTTCTATTATTCCTAATAATATAATGTTTTTCCTTTTTATATGAAGTTATTCTAACAACACATGTCAAAGGACAAAAAGTCATTAACATGTTTTTAATTGATGTTTTTTTTTGTAAAGTATTTGATGCACAAAGTGCCCAATAAATACTCTCCGGTAGCTGCTGTAGTTGTCTGAGACTTTTTCTTCCTCATGCGCTCTCATATCATTTGATATTTTTTTATTCTTTTTGAAACGCAGCCTACATATTACAAACTTTCCGTCTTACACTGGATTTGTAATAGCAGGTCTGCCTGTGGTTGACATGTTGAGCTGTAGCAGAGATCAACTGTGCCAGTGTGTCTGTCCACGGGAACAGATGTCTGGGCATCAACCCTAACCCTGTGGACAGGAAACAGGCATGACAGAGCAGCCTGGTACAGAGAAGCTGCTCTGTCGGAAACCTGGCCACACATTTCTTCACACGCCCTTTGATTAAAGTAGGCTCTCATTTATATCCACTGTAAGCTGCTGGCTGCTTGATTTTCTCTAGAGATAGTAATATTAATCAGGTTGTTCTGTTCTTTCTCTAGAGCCAGCATGATGTTCACTTTTGTGGTTTTGAGTGAAATGTCACGACAACATGAAATTTGGTACAGATATTCATGTTCACTTTGGTGATCCCTCAACTTTTCATTGTTCATTTAATTTAATTTAATTTCAAATATTGTTCCAATAGCTTATTTTGAGACCAAATACCTGCAAAAAACTAAAGACATCCCGATCAGCCGATGGTGTCAGAATCATCCTCTGTCTACCCAGCCTGATAAAAGCACAGCACGTTCAGTTAATAGCGTACAAAATACAGCAAGCTGTAACTGATAACTGCTGGGTCCAGGCTACAAGGCTAATGGCACTCGTGACTCCTCTCAGGAAGGACCGGGGCCCAGCGTGCCAGCTGCTTTCTCAGTTCCTGTCTTGATATGTAATAGGAAAAAAATGGTGAATCTGCAAAGAAACAGGAAGTACTCAACTGATTCTGCAAATTTAGAATAAAGTTCTCGTCAGCAAAAACGACCCTGTCACAAAAAATTGGGCAGATAATGTTTTTACCACATAAAATTTATTGTATTTCAGGTCTTTGGCAGGAAAATTGTCTTTAATCAATTATTTTATCATCAATCTTATTTGATGTTTTTAACTGAAACTTGGTTAGACCAAGATAACAGTGCAGCTGTTCTTATCATGTCTTCCCTTCCCAACTAGTTTTATGAGCGAACTGAGATAAGATAAAAGATGAGAACCTAATAAGAAAGGTGGTGATGTTGGCATTTTGTTTAAGGACTCCCTCTGATGCAAAAAGATCATCTGTTGAATTTCTTTTCTCGAGCTACGGATTTCTAAATACCCACAGGCCACCTAAATACTGTTCAAACTTTAACGTAAATTTGGTTTATAATAGGTTTTTTTCATATTATTTATGATACATTTGCAGAACATTTTGTTTACTTGTAGCTCTAACTGTTCACATATTGCAGTTTGCACAAGAAAAGCAAGGCTGACAAATCACATTTCTCACTTCGTCTTTGATGAATGTGATGAGTATATTTCATGTGTTTATTATAATTGTCAGGACTCATGATGCCCCCCGCCTGTAGCACACAAGGCTGCAAACACAGTCTGATAGCTGTACAGGCAGCGTAATAAAAGATGATCCTCTCTAAAGGTTCTGACGTGCAGGTACAGAAAGACCTGACGGCTCATTTAGTTATAATTTAACCAGCTAGCCATGGCAACGTTGCCACGCTGCCCTGCCCTGTAAGTGAAAGGCCATCTGCTCTGTCTCTGTTTTGCGTCTCTCTCATTCTCCCCGTTCTTTTCTTTATTTATTCTCAGGTTTATTCCTGAGATGTCCTTGTTTAAACCCACAGTTGGTGTCAAGATGCAGCTTCTGTCCTCAATATAGATAGATGACTCTAAGCCAGGTCAGGAAGCTGGCCGGGCTCACAACTCAGAAATATGGTCCCTCTTTTTTTCTCCATAACGTTATGTTCAAATGTTGTATATTAACAAACTGGATAGAAATCAAATGATCCCAACTGAAGTGTGGTGTTTGTGAATGGACAGAATAATATGATTATTGGCCAAACATTGAACTCACTAATCTCTGCTAATCTGTCTGCTTGTTTGCTTTTTGTCTGGATTAATTTTTGTCCCCCCCCTTTTAGGACTATTAAATACAAAAAAGTGTGTTGAGAGTGATGGTATTTTTATGGTATTACATTATTTATGTGTTATGTGTTGATACCTGGAATGTGTGTATACGCAAGTAGAATTTTATTAACTTTCTTTTTTATTTAAAGCAACTTTCAGTGAGTTTCAAGACGTGTTCTGGTGTTTTTGCTCTAAGCTGCCCAAAGATTGTTTTCTTTTTTGGGTGTTTTGATGATACAGCTTGCATTTCTGTGGGTGGAGACCTTTTCTTGTGCCACTCAGTGACCATCTTGGAGTCTTTTAATTTGAGCCTGCCACAGCTTTCACAAACTGGAGGAGAGTTGCGAAATATAAAGGTACCTACAGTATATGACAATAAAAGGGCTTTCAATTTGATTCAGTGTTGATGCATCATTCAAACTGCTGGTAAATTATGTTTTTGTATAGATGCTAGCAATCTTTGCTCTGACTCTGCAGTGTTGTTGGTGTAACATGATTTCCAGTCTAGTCACATCACTGTGAAACTACTTTGAACGTTGCATGGTAACTGACTCCCATTTGTTAGGTGGACTGAGCTACAGTATATTCACTCAAAACAGATGACTCATATTTAATCTCACTGCTGTCAAGATCTCAGCATCTGTTACTTTTCTGAGGTTAAATGCTCCACCATTTTGGGTTCTGCCCTGTCAAATTGCACACATATCTGACAGTATAGCATAACCTTGGCAGACCAGACCACAAGTGACCTACTTTGATGCTGTTCAAACATCCCAAGTGCAGCTTTGGTTGCAGCTCTAGTTTCGCACTTTGAGAAAACTAAACACATTCCTCCCTTAGCGCTGTAATCTTCTCAATTTACCTCTGAGATATGTGCTATTCCATATCTGGTATTAGGCTGGAGTCCAGATAAACATTTGCACATGCAGTTTCATGATAATGTCTCATTCGAAGTCTTAAACTGGCTTCATATAGAGAAGTACTCAAATAAGAATTGATTAAATCTCTTTCAATTTCTCCAGCACTCATCCACTCCATCACTAAATCTTTGTATACTTTTTGCAATTACAGCAGTACAGACTTCAAATGCTATTCAACAGGGATAAAAAAGCCCACTCTGTGAGTCAGTATATTCCAGTGTGTCTTTCTATGATTCATACCATTATTTTTTATAGAACTACTCTCCAAAGCAAAAAAATCACTCCTACTATGAAGTTATTCACTCGCCATGTGTGGTGATATAACAGGATGAAATGTCTGTAGATACTGAAAATGACATCTACTGAAGGATCATTTCAATCAAGCACTGAAAATAGACACACACCCACACAGTTAAACCATGACTTTTTACTGTTCTTTCAGCACACTTGCGCCATGAGCTTTGACTGGTAGTGCTATGAGATGTTACATAAATATAATGTGGAGTGTAGAGTCCCCCTTTTAGCAGTCACAACCCACTAAATAAGCACAATGAGGTTTACAATATTCAAAATAAAAGCAATCACAGCTACATTTACCACAGAATTAATTCAACCTTCAAATTTAATAAGTTTCTGCATTACAGAATTAATAAAACAGACTATTACACAAAAGTTGATGCCTCTTAAACACAGAACAAGAATCTAATGAGGTTCAGAAGAATTGCTCATCTATTATTCAACCTCTTGCCATCAGCAGCTTCACACACAAACACACACAAACACACACACACACACACACACACACACACACACATAAACCACATGATAATCTTGCAAATGGTCTGTATATGCTTTGAAGGCTATGCATGCACTTTTAAGCAAGCAACAAATTTTCTCAAGCCATTATTATATGTTCAGTGCTTTATGTGGCAGAATTTCAATTTCCAAACAATATCTCAGACTAATCCGCATTAATAATTCCATCAGGTTACACAGACCAGTGCCAACTTTCTTCTGTTATTGAATATCACAGAACTGTACATTTATGTATATTACACACAGGTTTATACAATTATGGGTATAAAATACAGACGTCAATAGAAAGACCCTGAAGTCCCGAAAGAGAGAGAATATTCATAAGGTATATGATCCATATCTTACCCCATATGCTACATTTGTATAATTGTGTAGATTTAGAATCAGAATCGGGTTTATTGCCAGGTTCATTTTTACATGAGGACTTTGCCTTGGCATAAAGTGGTGCTTACAATACACATGAAAATAAATATAAATATATTAAAAGAAAGGAGATCAAAAATGTACAAGTATACAAATATTACAATAATACTATTATTTCATTATTTATGGAAAGCCCAGATATTATTTTTTTACCATAGAAATAGGCTATAGGCTATATTTCATCTGTTGAAAGAAGAAAATAAATAGGCTGACACTGTTTTTTTTAAAACAGAAATAATGAATTGTTAAACTCTTGCTCACGGGTGGTCTGTGTACTATTACCGGCTTATATTTATCCATTAGGCATATGCATAACGTATTTAATTTAATCATGATTTTTTGCATCTAATGTTGTATCACCAACAAAATTTTTATGACTGTAACGTTGTTATGTCATGGGCTACAGTGCTGGCACCTGTGAGGAAAGGGATAGTCTACTTTATTGATCACTTTATTTATTTTTAGACTTAACAGACTATAGCCTAAAAAATTCGAATCAATTTGAGAATTTATTTTCACATATTAGGCTATTTCCAAAAAACAACAACAACCAAAAAAACACTCCTGCAGCTAATCGGCGCTGTTGGTGAATTATTTACTGATTGCTGTGCTCGTTGTGAGGAGTGAGTAATGAGCTGACAGCCCTAAGCAAATCCAGTGTGAGTGAGTGGAAATTGTTTTATGTTGCCTGCCGTGGGCTAATTATTAGGTCGGATTACATTTGGCCAGAACGTCAGTGTGTGTGTGCGTGAGTGTGTGCGCGCGAGTTTGCGTTCCAATTCCATTGACTTTGATACGTGACAAAGTGCTTTCATCTTAACAATTCCATGTGACATCATACAATGCTGGGTATATATAGGGAGCTGGTTTGTTAAATTTACATTCAGTTTTCACTCTTGACAAGTGACCACAGACCACAGTCGGAAACCATAGGGAGGACCTACACATTACTGAACAATTTACAGTAAAACTCAAACAAACAGAAGAAAAACAGCCTTGTGAACCAAGAGTTTTCCAAAATGGACCAATCTGGATCCCAGATGGACATCACTATCACACCAGAGGCTCTTCTGCCCATCATAAGAAAATATTTTGATAGAATCTCTCCAGCACAGTGGAGCATGTTAGCTGAGGGGACTTTGGACTCAGACACACAGGCTACACTGGTTGATATGTTTGTTGAAATCATACAGACACTCTCTACAGCCATCCTGAAAAATGTTATACCAATGTTTCCAGAACACATGCACAGGAGTGCATCTCAGGCTGATAGAAGTGGGCCTTCGCCTTTGTACAGCAGTGCTCTGCCATCAGAGCCTGACTTTTTCACCAGCAGATACATTTCCATCACATCGTATCTTCGTCACATGGTGTTTCATGCTACCAGATACCTGAAAAGACATTTGTGTAGGTTGAACTCCCAGTGCCTGCAAATGTGTCCAATCAAAAGCTGTGTGTCTCTGATGCCGTATGTCCAATCACCACAGAGATTGTATACGAGTGCAGAATCTGAGATCTCTGTCCCCTCAGCGACTAAAGCCTGACTGAGATCTTCTCCAAAGGGTCTAGTGAGACACCAGACATTGAAGAAGAGGCTGAAAATGCGGTCCTGCCTCTCAGCTCCTCTCTGAAAGCTTATTTTATCGCGTCTGAAATTGTCAGGGATATAATTGATGACCTGCAGTCTCAGGACAGATGTATTGAGGAAAATTGCTCTTCAAGACCTCATTTTAACATGTGGTTGATACTTCTCAAGGTGAGAGACTTTTTTGTCTCACAGGTCACACCTTCAGAAGATACTGCCGATGCCAACCAAGTAGTTCGCAAACGCAGCTTTTTCAAGTTTGCACAAAAACAGTTAGATAAAATGATACGAAACTTGAAGACAAACTTCAATGCGATCCAACAGTATTCAGGGCCCGCTCAGCTTAGACCAGAGGAAGAGGATGACTCTGATGAAATCATTGAAGACATTTTGCCAGGAAGTGTTCCTTATTATCCAAGGCCAAAACGTACAGCTAGCGCTCCAACCAGCAAGACAACAATGATCAGTGTGAGAGAGCGGCTGTCTTCTCCACTAGATTTTGAGACCATCAAAAACAATATTGACAGCTTGTTTAATCAATTAAACCTGCCGGAGCGGCCTGCAGCACAATCCAGCGAAACACTGGAAGACATCACATCCAGTGGCGTGATCAGGAAGTTTTCGGCTAGCCAGACAATTCACGTCATTTGACGGCTAGCCAGACAAATCAGATTCCCATTTTCCCGAGGGAAAGAAGTCTCTTTGACTCTGTCATGAGGAGGGTGTATGTTACCACAGAGGACGCAGTGGGAAAGTTCTTGCAGCAGGTGCTACTCTGGATGGAGGAGCCATCAAACAAAGAAAGGCACAGCGAGGAAGTGTCTGGTGGGCTAACTCACATCCCGGAGTCCCCTGAAGCCAGTAACATGCGGACAGACTACAGACCACAGGCTACAATGCCCTCTCATTTAAATTGGGCATCATCTGCTAATGATGCTGACCTATCTGGATCCCTCTGCATTTATTTTGATTGTAATCAATTGCATGTCAAGGTCCAAGTAGACTGTCAGCATTTGATCAAATGCGACGTCAAGGTGACTTCAGGTGCCATGTCTCCTGAAGGAGCAACCTCTAAGATTACACAGATCTCTTACCCCTGTAACTACAGTCAGCTGTCGCGCTCAGAAGGTAGGGAAAGGTTTACAGTGTCAATTGATTCATGTTCTACTTCTGAGAGGGCGACCAACAACCTCATCAAAGCCCTGATCATGAGGCTCGTCGCAAAGGCCCCTCGCAAAACCAGAAGGTCGGTGCAGATGGCAGACATCAACGCCGTCATCAACCGGCTGTCAGACAAAGCGAGGGATGAGATCAACCTCACTGGCTCTGCTGTCAAACAAAACAAGAACAGCATTACAAAAGTCAACAAAGCCGTGATTAAAGACCTTGCCCGGGAGTTTGGCTCTCCAGAAAAGACACTGGAAGCCGCAATGGCATCAAACAATACATCTTTTTATAATGCTGTTTTGAAGTATCTGAAAATCCGTCTGAATGCCCCCCTCAATTCACCCCCAGTTTCCAGGCTGTTTACAGCAGTGGGAAAAGCTATAAGCAAGCCCTTCATGTGGTGCATCATGGGCGGTCAGCCGTAATCTCACCTAACCTTGTAGCAAGTTTCTCACATCAGGCATATTGACATATAATAGCAGTTATGTGTAAATAAATCCAATACTGTCCCTACATGTGTAACTGGTACCCAACTACGCTGTGCAGTGAGTAAACCTCACTCCCCGACGCCTTGAGAGACCTGCTAGCGACAGACGCTATCACCCATCGGTGTTAGCCTCCTTGTTAGCACATCCGCCTCGCATGCCTAGCCCGAGGTTGTATAGCACAGGCCACTTACACATGTCGTATCCTTGGGCAAGATACTGAACCCTAAATTGCTTGTGTGAATGTGTGTGAATGTTAATTTCTGTTTTTGATGAGCAGCTGGCACCTTAACCTCTGCCATCAGTGTATGAATGTGTGTGAATGGGTAAATGTGATGTAGTATAAGTGCTTTTAGTGGTCGAAAGACCATTTACCATTCCCAGCCTCGATCTTGGCTGTATGGGTTTACCTCAGGTGCTCAGGTTTCCGATCACATTTCAAATCATAACAACCACATAAATAAATAAAAGAAAAAAAAGAAATATTGTTTGATTTTGGTCGTGTTTTCCTCTGCTGTCAGATTGGTTGAATCTGACAAAAATTGTTGCGTTAAATGAAAGGCTCAGTCCAACAAAATGAGCTTATATATATGAATATATAGAAGATCTATATTTTGTCTGATAGAAATAACTAGTAGACGTGAAGTGAACACTGAACTCAGTAGGTCTCCGGTTAGTTCAGTTCAATTCACTTGGCTTTATTGGCATGATGTTTTGGTTAAAACATGTTTCCAAGGGCAGAAAGTCACCTGTAAACAATTTTATGAAATTTAAAAAAAGAAAGAGAAAATAACACTTAATTTAACAACTTAAAACAAAATTGCTTGCTATTAAAATAACAAACATCACAGTAATTTTATACTAAACAACAACGATTATTTATTTTCTACATTAGTCTGAGTTTCCACTGGTTGTTCTCAGTTCGTGGTATGAGGAGATACATTTTGCTGCAATTATTGGTATTTCTTGTATTAAGTAGGGGATTTCTATCTGATGATTTAGACTTGAATTCAGGATATATTTGGGCAATGGTTTACTTGTAAAGTTTTTTTAAGTTTTTAAAACATGAGGTGAGAAAGTGTAGCTCTGTCTCTACCTGTCCTCTTCTGGTAGCAAGCTCTATCTATGTCTTCATCTATATGCATAGAAGCAGCCTATAGTCTTCTGATAGCTACATAGGCATTAACATATAAAACACAAAACATAAACAGTCAGTTTATACAAACAACAACAATTCTAGAAGAAGATTCTTTATTGTCACATACATACAGGGGAGCAGTGGGCACTGACAGGAGAACAAGTTTTGGTGGTGGGGGAAACTGGAGCACCCAGAGGAAACCCACAGAGACACCATGCAAACTCCACACAGAAAGGCCAGGGCAACCGGGGTTTGAACCCGCAACTTTCTTCCTGTTAGGCCACAGAGCTATCCACTGGACCACCGTGCTTAGTGTAGTCTGAGTTTCCACTGGTTGTTCTCAGTTCATGGCATGAGGAGATACATTTTGTAAGTAGGAGAGTCTCTGTCTGTCTGATTAAAGAGTAATAATATTGTCTCCGCAGCCAGAAAATTATTCACTATTATTAAGTGTTTTATTAAATAATATCACAGATTTTCAAGCCTTCATCATTACAGCACACATGGCCAGACTGTCTCCAAGGGAGTTTCTCCAGGGAGCTCATAAACCTGCCTCCTGCTCCTCATGATGCCAGGACAACAGTGAACCGGTAGCAGCACACGAGTCAATGTCTCAACTGATTGGCTTTAGAATTCCGTTCAGACCAATCAGGAGCCAGGTACTTGTAAAGGAATTCCTGTAGTCCCTCCATTGTATTGTGTAGGAGGAAAGAGGGTGGGGCCATGTGTGTTGTGTGGTACACAAAGCATCCCTCAATGCAGAGTTGACTGTAAGCGATGGGTCACACAGGGCCCTGTTTCAGAAAGCAGGCTTAACAAACTCTGAGCTTATCCCTGAGCTCGGGATTCATTGAGCCGTCATTGAGGGGGAAACTCTGAATTTTCGGTTCCAGAAAAGCTGATCAGAATAAGTTCAATCAACTCTGAGTATGTTGAGCCTGATGGAAGCGCGTGCGTGGGGATGAAATAAATCCATCATTAATGGAGCTCTGATACTATGGCAACGGGTAAATAAATTCAGAGCCTCCATTTTAATCGAGTGGAGCTAGAAATATGAATGCGTGCCAACGCAGACCATGATAGGCTCTAAAACGCAGGAGTGGAAGAAGGATCAATGCGTTAACATTATTAGGCTACTACAGGCTACAGCGTTGCTCATTCATCATTTACCAGACTGGACTTTCCTTAATGAATGATAAAGTGCTACAGCCCATTACATTCGATTTTAAATAGGAAGGCTATATTTATTAAGCTGTAACACAACGGAACAAAATGCCGGTGGCAATCGGCTACCTAATTATGAAAATAGGTAGGCTATAGATCAAATATAAGACACAGTTTACTCGTGAACCTGAGATTATAAAGTCACAGTCACACCCAGCAGGTTGGACTATATTAGCCTAATTATTTTTGCAGGGGAAAATGTGTCTATAGGTTAAAGTTTTAGATGTCTATTTTACATTAATAAAATCTTGCTCATTTCGTATTTTATTAATGCTGTCAAAACACATTCAGACTATCAGCAGGTAATAATGAAAAACTCACTTTTAAACCTTATTTAGGCTTATTTGTTTCAGCTCCACCACAGTCCTCACTCAGAAATAGTCACATTATCTCCACTTGATAACTACATATGTTACAATCAGTGCGACTAGCCTACAATATGAAAGATTAGCTACTGTTTATTGATCAGTTTTATAGGTTACATATTAAACAGTGATTACTGGAGTAGGCCTAATGTAGCCCACAGTAAGTGTTTTCAGTGCAACTGTCTACAGAGTCAATGTTAGGGTAGAGTGGGGTAAGACGCACCCCCTAAGCTCAATGTCTATTTGCTGACACATAAAATAATATTTTATATGGTTCTTTTGTATCTTGGAGATGGCCATGCTTTGGGTAACATATTATAAAATAAAATAAATAGCTACAGTTGACAAATTAACTACTAAATTGACTAATTTGTATATAATCAAATGTATTTTTTAGGGAAACGGCATTTTCCACATGGGGTAAGATGCCCCCCCCCATGGTGTGAAATCACTTTAATATGTCCAAATTAAAGATAAAATATACTACAAGTAGCTGGTTAAAAGCAAGTGGATTATAGACCTATGTTGTAGAAATAAACTTGCCTTGCCTGTCATTAGCTTTCTTATAATTTATTTCTCAGACTTTTAATTAGTGAGGTTGCTGGAACTTCATTAGCAGAAAGTCTGAGGTAAAATATGCACATGCCAGCTAGCTAGTTAGCTAGAGATGTGAGCATATGTGAGCTTATAACCTCAGAAATTTACCTCGGACTTTCTGATAGTGAAGTCGCTATTTGGCTAAAGGGTCTATCCAGTGTCTAAATAACTGTATAATAATAAATCTATTTTACAAACAATCAACCATAAAGGGGCACGGCGACCGGGGGGGGGGGTGTCTTACGCCACTGGATGGGGGGCATCTTACTCCAAACATACTAATCTAGCATTTTACTACCAAAAACTATAAAAATCTTTCACTCTAAACAATTGCATAACTTATCTTAAGGCTCCCCTTAATGTTAATATACATATATACATAAATTGAACACAATAAAAAAATTAATTACAGCTTATTTTAACTGACAAAAAAATTAGATCAAATTAGGTCAGAATGGCTTTGATCAAATAACTAATAATAATTGTGATTGTGATTGTGAAACAGAGAACATTATTAGTTCAGTGAGAGACTAGGGGCAGCCAGAAGCCAGAAAATTGTGACATTTTATGTTTTTTGTTGGAATTACCATGGGGGAGTCTTACCCTATGTTACCCTATAGGCTACCTAAAGACGGACATAGATTTTATTCTGTGCTGAGGATAAATCCACAATGTGTGGAGATCTGTCCATAGGCCTACATCGATGACAGATTGATCATAAAGCGGTCATGTTCAAGATCATGTTAGGGTAAAAAAACTAATAGCCTATCTAACCAGGACTTTAAAGTTTTTAAAGACGTAAATGCGTTCAGATATGTGCTTTGATATCGACAGAATGAATGAGGAAATAGAATGTATCAGACAG
Organism: Micropterus salmoides; assembly: GCF_014851395.1. NCBI lineage: Eukaryota > Metazoa > Chordata > Actinopteri > Centrarchiformes > Centrarchidae > Micropterus > Micropterus salmoides. Next base: position 18,460 of record NW_024040254.1, read on the forward strand.
TCGCCTCAGGCTCCGCAGGAGGGGAGGAGTCAGAGAGAAACTGACGGTTTTCCAACTTATCCTGTGAACCTAACCTCGGAGGTTAGGTTCACATATAATTGTTTTAACCTCGGAGGTTAGGTTCACAGCATCAGTTGCCGGAGTTACTGATCTAGGGATTATCTGATCTCGCTCTCTGAAACGGAAAATCCAGAGTTTCCCTCATCTCAGGCTTAACATAGCCTACTCAGAATTTTCACTAATCTCGCAAGTTAGTATTTACGTATCAAAATCTTTTGTGGAGCTGTTGGTTGAAACGCTGGAGCTGTGACCCTTTGTGTTGAACTGTGACAGCAGATCAGCCTGAAAGAAGAGCAAATGAGGTGATCTCACAAGGTGTAAATCAGTATGTCAGAGCTCATCATGATTTTAAATAGCTGGGCTGGGATGAGATAGGGGGGAAAAGACACCTGCCTCTCTGGTTGGTTCGTCCTGCTCCAGGCAATCAGCCTCGCCCTCAAACTCTCCAACTACTGCTTCTCTCGGCCAATCACAGACCTGTGGCAGGAGACAAGGACAATGCATGAGCACTTTTGGAGGTAAAGACATTCAGTCCCAAATAAGGTGACAGATACTAAATACCAGCATACATAAAAATCAATGTGCACTCATATGCTGAGGATGCTGAATGATATCTGTTTGATGTGAATGTGGTGCTACAGTGTATCACAGCACAAACAGCATCAGGTAACCAGGCAATGGGCTCAACACAGTAACTAGTGGCCAGGTTCATAGAGTGTGTTTGCAGCGCGACATGCCTACTCATAAAGTGCAAAGTTGAATGTTTCCCTCTGCTTCCAACAACTACATAGAAATGCAATCAAAACAGACTCCTTTAAAATCTATCTATTTCATAGTTACATAGCATGATGATATAAGGCAGCACACTGCATCCCATCATTGCCAGGATCTCCGTACCCACGATTAATACTAGGTTACGATTAAACTTTTTAAAAAATCGGCTGTGTTCACTTTTGGTTAATACTACATAGATTTCCCGTTTTTTCCACATATCTTTTTATTTAAAATGTGGTGACACAAATGAGAGGGGGGGTTCCCAGAGTAGTTACAGACTGTCCAGTCACGGCAATACGCTGCAATACTTATGTTCTTGCAGCAGAGGGGCTTTCTGTAACTGCTGAGCAGCTGCAGTTTCACAAGTTCCACACAAAAAAACACGTCCTATCTACTACTGTGGTTATTAAACATGCTTGAAATTGGACTAAACGTCCACACAACTTACCCCAGCAGTGCTCCAGCACGTCAACAATGCAGGCTAGCCTGTGAGACCTGTGAGATTCCTATCCATCCAATACCAAGTAATACCCAGGCTGGTATTGCCGATACCGATACCGATACCGATACCAATACCAATACTTTTTACATATTTTATTTCTAGTTTAATGTGACCTCCCTCTCCCGTTTCTGTATTTATGAGAGAAATAAAGACTAGGCCGTGGCCTTCAAAATAATAGCTGCATAATGACAAGACATCAAACTACTGTCATATTCTTTAATTATAATGAAAATCTCCTGCTTAGAACTGCCGCTTCATAACATCATCATATTATTTTGACTTAATCTCAGATGTTTAGCGAAGTTTGCAGTGTTGCTAAAGTATTTCACTGTCTTTGCACATACATCACATACAGGGTCATTATTACCTTCACAGCTAAAATACAGCCAGACGTGACGCCTTTTACAGTCAGCCATAGTCAGTATTCAATCGCAGACTGAGTTTAGATATCGATCTTTTTATATGAGTATCGATCCTAGAGCAGGAAACGTTGGTATCGGAAATATCAATAGCTTTAGGATCGATCCGCACTACTGTTCACCCTGCTGCCTATATAGATATAGAAGTTTCTGCTGTCACACACCAGAGCAGTTTTATCCCCCAAGTTATCAGACTCTTAAACTCTAACGTTAATTCATCCTCAGCACTGCTACATTGATGATAGTTAGCCATTTTTTCTAATTGAATCTGTATTGTGTTATATTGTGACAATACCTAGCCACTTTAACGTAAAGTTCAACACACCAACCTGCAAAATAAACACCGAATAAACAACAAAAATGGCAAAACTTGTAGATTCCGAATTATAAAAATTGATCAACGACTTGCGCAGCTTTTAAATAAATCTTATTTTGTAACATTAACATTACCAGCCCTTTTTTGAGAAAGCGGTCTGAAGTTAGCGCGTAAAGTTACTGTCAAAGTTTACTAGCATACACTTATGACATTAGCAAGACAACGCAGGAGTCAAGTCAAATAAGTTACGTACATTCCTGTGCTATCCAAGCAGAATTATTAAAATTTAATACTTAACGTTACACCTCAATGTGTTGTGTGTCTGTTCTTGATCAGCCAGTCCTTGACATCTGATTTTTGTTGAGCGGTGTTAAATTTTTCCTGGCAGAGTTTCGACTTGACCCGCACAACTGTGCTGTGATTAGGTTACTCGTCACTTGCACCATGAGACTGAAGAACAGATGAGCCAGAGCAACACATTGAGCTGATAGATAAATACTAACTTGTGTGGGTTTGGATGGATGTCACAGATGTAAACAATACCATTCATATTAAGCAGTGGGCTATCATAGTCAGACCTTACTAGTTACTGGTGTCAATGTCAACACAGAGTAGAGTAGCTACTTGCTCTGGCTCTTGCTCTGTATGAATAGAAGCCTTAAGCAGGTAGAGAGAGAGGACGGACTGGCCGTATTTGGGTTAATGATTTTGTTGGTGATGAAACATCTCAGCGAGTAGGTCTACCACCGTTTGGTCCAAGAGGACGAAACCCGGTTCCAGAATAGTAACCGTTGCTATGGTGTAGTATTTGGCCCGCCCCTCCTCTACTGTGTTTGGACAGCTGGGTAAAAAGTGACAATGAGGAGCGCAGCATCCCGGATAGCAAAAATCATGCGGCCCAGATCTGGCCCAGATCCTTCATAAGTTCTGGGCCAGATCTGTAAAACGGACCCGGGCCAGTGTCCTTTAGCACAACGGGCCAATGGATCCGGTTTTCACATCTGGGCCAGTACTGGTCCAGCTCCAGAACGGATGACAATTATTATGTAGTCATTTGGCCCAAATGTCAGATCTGAGTCTCTAAGATACTGTTGAGGATCCGGTTTTCATATGTGGACTGGCACTGGGCCGGCACTGGGCCAGCTCCATTTATTAGTTCTGGCCTCTTTCATAACCTTGATCTATACCCACAAAACATACAAAAATGTGGATTTTTTTGTTATGGCAGGAGCTGGTCTATATAATGTATAACAAATAGTGACTTGTATATCACTAAGGTACACTAAGATTTCTTGTTTTACTTTCGTTTTCTTTTTCCTTGCATTTTAAACACGATTACTTTTTTCTTTTGAATTTAAAAAGCATGGACAGTCAAAACTACTGTTACAAAGACTGTTTCTATTTGTCCTACACAGAATTTCAACAAAGAAAGTGATAGAACGGATGAGTGACACATTTAAAATTTTATTTAAAATACACATTTTAAATTTTATTTGAAATGTTTGAGATAAAAAGAGGACAGAAACTTAAAACAAAGTAGATAATTGCCAAACTAACAATTAATCTAATAAACACATTTTACAGCTCATTTCTGTCTTTAACAACTGTAGGAACAAGAAACTTCAAACACTCCAGTTGACTTGCAGGTGACAATTAGTTTCTAGTAACTGTACAGTAACCACACACCTATGACACAGGTGTTATTTTTAAATGAATGCAGAAGTATTAAACTCTAATAATCTCTAATCTAAGCAACAGTGTGGCTTAGTTAAAAAGCTCAATACATTGACATTGCTATCAGTCTTGCATAGTGTAGTGTACCATTAATAATGATGATGGTAAGAAAGTAAGATTTCTTTCTCCCTGAGAAACATATAAAGCTAAAGCCAGGAGACACACGAGATTCTACGGCCTAAACAAACAAGATAACGTTTTAATTAGCGACAAGCAATAAGTTTGTCCTGATAGATGATTACTGCCAGCCATTTAGATTTTAACCATTTTCCATGACCCTGGTTTTAATAACAAAGATTTTATAGCCAAAATACAATATCCAACTCCGACTAGTCATGTGAAACCCTGAAAAAAATGTAAAATGTTCATACACATTGTTTGGTGGCTTTACGGGAAACACTGATGAGGCAAGTGGAGAAGTGGGAATGCCATAACCCTCACATGACACCCAACAAATCATCAGTAGTGGAAGAGTGGGGGATGGCCGATGTGTTCATTTCTGCAAAGGATAAAAGAATGGGTGATTACTCAACTGATAATGGCAATCACAAATTACATAAAATGCACAGAGATTAGTCATTTTAAAGGTGGCTGGACTAGACTAGGGCTGGAAGATTTGACCTAAAATCAAAATCCCGATTAAGTGAACATTTTACCGCGATTACAACTAATGAATGATTATTTCGTTTTTTTTGCCCTCCTAGTTCACTGACCAGGCTTGTACCGCAAACATGCTCAACTATTGTAGGTGGGGTGGTTTTTTAGACTCACAAATGTCAAAAAACGATTAAGTAAATGTTAACTGATAAGATAATGTTGAAGTGCACACAACAGACGTACTCCCCCTAAATTTGGCATACTGCTACTCCACTGCTCACTGAATGAGTGCCGCTACTAATATTTCACATGATCAATTAATATCAATGCGCATTAATCTCGTGTAACAGTGTTGTGTGCATGTGACCAAATGTGAGAGAGTGAGCAGCTGAAAGTGACGGTGAAAGTGAGCAAGGTTGTTGTAAGTGTGGCAGTAAATGATCAGTGTGGGTCAAAGTGTGTTCATAAATAAATGCTGCTGGAAAATTAAGGCAGTTAGCACTAGCTAACATCTCCCTGTGCTCCAGACTCTGGGAGCTGAGCAGGACAGGGCGGAGTCACTGACTACACAGTTTTTTAAGGGGAAAGTACATAAACACACACACAGGGGGACATTTTAACAGGAAATAAAACAACTAAATAACTGTAATGGTAAAATTACAGCCGTTAGAGCTCGGAATTTGGGTTTCAATTACTTCAATTAGACGTCCAGCCCTAGAGGGGAGACATCATGAAAAACTCCCCTTTTCTCTCCCCATTTGGGTATCAAACTGTGAAATAAGACAACCCGGACAGATTTTTGTGGGTTGCCTAGATCACAAAACATGTGCTTCAACAAGCCATTCAGATTTGGTTCTCCTTCCTATGTCACATGCAGGCTTATTAAATATAAGATAAAATAAGATACAACTTTATTAAACCACCGCCTTCCCCATCTGAGTATCCCCACTCAAGGTTAAGTACCATCTTTGCAAAGCAGTGGCATATTTTTCTCGCAAGCAAATCAGAGCAGACTGGGCTTTTTCAGGATGGGGGGTTTAACGAGACAGGTGCTAAAATGGAGCGTTTCAAAAACAGGGTAAACATAGATTACCATGGTTAATGCCTCTCTGGCCATGGCACGTTCTTTGCAGCCACCTCCACGGTCAGAGGCCAGGTTGAACTGGTTAATTTCGTTGTCCGATGCGCTGCTAGCAGCTTGGTTCTTCCGTACAGCCTCTGTTAAGAGAGAAAGTCAATTGGTTGATGAGCTGTCATCAACAGACATTTTGAAAATTACCTGTAAGCCAAGCTAATAACCAACTTTTTTGAGAAATGCTTTAGAAGGTTGAAAAAAGTACTCAATGCCCATGTTTACTATTGTTGGTGTGGCAGTAGACCTAATTTTCTATAGCATTTAATTTAGTAACTCAAAACAAATAGAATTTCACTCATGAATAACTAATTATTAAAAAATCATACTGATTATGAACTGAACAATTATCAAATCACATCTGGATTGTATTGGATCAGCCTTAAATCTCAGTGCATCTTATCATTACAAATTTATCTGTGTGGATTCTGTATCAGGTCATGGATAGGCATTGGCGGGTACCAACATTTCCCCAGTATCTCCAGGCAGAGGACATTTAGGGGAATCACGTTTAGTAAAAAAGTAAATAAGTAAAAGCTCTCAATTCAACTCCATGTAAAACATTACAGCAAACAAGCTTCTCGTGCTTTTATTTTGCTGGCAAATCTACAAAGAGGAAGTGATTATGTGAGGAACCGGTGCTGTCATGACTGAGATATATTTACCACCGCTATCAAAGTATTTTTTATTTTTTTATTTTTGGCTTTAAAGTTACAACCCTGATATATTAAAATATACTATTTAAATATTTTATTTTACATAAAAATTCGTTCTCATCTACTAGTCACCTCCACATATAATACGTATTCTAAAATACTTACTGATCAACAGAGTTCTTGTAAGCATTTCTTTAAAATATTTCTTTTCTCTTTTCTTTGCTCCTCAACCATATTACCGCAGTGTGATTTCATACAAAGTCAATGAAAAGACACGGAGAGATGCCATTTCCCGCCCATAGACCTTATTTGTCATAATGAATTTACGTTTTGATTAATGTCAGATGAAAATTCCAACTTCTTTAGATGGCTTTGATTTTTTAAACACTTAACTTACCTATCATAACTTTATAACGTTATGCTTAAATATAGCCAAGATTTGAAAATCAAAGCCAAAAATACTTAAATTAACTTACCCTATAATCAGGCTCAGCCAGGGGTGAAATAAAGATTGAACCTAAAAAGGAGACAGGTGCTGTCAATTGGTGCTGTTGGAAACTAACGTTACAACATCGTTGTAAGTTAACTAACGTTAAACAGCATTAATGTTTGTGCTAGCTGCACACAAAGTTGTTTATTAATGCTAGCTAGCTTAGCTATCCGTTCATTCAGTTAATTTATCTAACCCAGCTAAAACGTCAGCCAATGCCTCTTCAACAGTTTTAGCTACTTTAAGAAGTTAAAACCCGGTCAAAACATTCCGATGTGATGATGTTAATGATGTTAACAAGCATTACACCACTATTAACAATCTCACTAAACTGTTTGACTGTAACATCGTTCAACTTACCGTTATAAACTCTTTCCCCAAAGCTTCCAGTCCGAACTGATCCAAAGAAAGAAACAGTTCGCGCGCTATTTCCGACGAGTCCGGGCCAGAACTATTATGATTCCGCCGACTGATGGATGCTCACGCCCACTCCTGAGTGCACACAGACTACATGCGGGCCGTATCTGGAACGGGGCAGTAAAACGGGCGTGACTGTTACACGGATCTGCCGGTTTGGAGGCGGATCCGGCCCAGAGTCAGCTGCTATCTGGGATGTTTCCCAAAGTAGAACATTTTTCTGAAAGGTTGAAACTAAGGGTTTGAAAACTCAAAATCTTACAAAAAAAGTTTTGCAAGCTTGCAAAATGTAAAAAAATTTAAATATTCAGTCTGTCAATCCCTCTATCCAGTAAATATGACTTGTGATTGGACTGTACTTCAGCAGACAGCCAAGCATTGGCCAAGAGCAGAAGGCCCTGCCTCCAGGCCTTTTTTTTTAAGTGGCGTGGTTGCGAAGCTTCATTTTCGCTCAGTCTGAGTTTCAGAGTTTCGGGGCAGAGCTGCGTGACAACGCTGCCACAAATCACGCAAAGTGGGTGTTGTAAACTCAGCTCTGAAAAAATAGTCTGCATAAGGAGTGCAAATGTAATGTAATGTAATAAAGCTTCGCCCTTTTGAACCTCAATTTTCAAGATTCAAACCTTTTTTTCACACATTTGCACACCAATTTTCAGATCTCCATTTACAAGGTTTCAAACCTGGAAAACAAACTAATTCACTGGGAGAACACTGACGAATTTGAAACTCAAACTCAAAAACAACATAATGTTTGCAGAGATATTTTTATTTCGCAAAGCTCGCAAATGTTAGTTTTTGATCTTGCAAAACTATTTATTGTAAGATTTTGAGTTTTCAAACCCTTAGTTTCAACCTTTCAGAACTTTATTTTCAGTTTTGAATCAAGGCAGGATATTAATCCCATAATTAAGCTAATGAATAAGCTAATGAGAGAATTGAAAACCAGCTGGATGCAATTACGTTGGTTACTCTGGAATTATGGTTTGGAATGTTTAAAAAACACAGGATAAAGAAAGATATACTATATCTACTAAAATGGATAGCATTTGATGGTCATTTCAAGCCATCTGGATATTATAAGGGATTTTAACAGTGGGTAAACATGAATCCTACAGGTAGCCTATTTACAGCTAAGGGATTAGCCTACTACAGTATAATAAACAAATCAGAAGAGACTCCAAGTGAACAGTGTGATTCAAACTATGATCAATTCATATAAAGATACCAAAATTTGAATTATATCTACACTATACCGGGCATTGAAAATGAAAAGAAAAATGGGGAAAAGAAGCTCAAGACTAAAATTTCTTATATTCTCTTAGATATTTCATCACACCAAAGCCGACAAAGAATACCACAAAGACATCCAACTCAATCAATAGAAACTGTTAGAATAGACTGGCTAATGAAAATATAACTCCAGCTGCATTTTCTTTTTGTTTCCTTTTGTATTGATGCTTCTTCAATATACAGTTGTACTGCCTTCTTACCCATGACTGAGTACATGTACAACCGTTTACTTGTGGAAAAAGATACAGAGAGAGATACATTTCAGTGTACTTAGACAGAAACCATGCCAAAGATTGTCCATGTTTCGGAAGAGCTCTCTTTACAAACTTTAGTATTAAAAGGATTGCTCACTGCAAAACTGATTGTTTAATCAGAATCAGAATCAGAAATACTTTATTGATCCCCAAAGGGAAATTCTGTAAGACCACCGGGCCATCAAATTTCTATAGCTTTTTCTTTGAAAAACCCTACAATGCATTTACTCTTGCAATTATGGTCACTCACAAACAGAATATGCATAGCAATGACTCCATTTTCCTCCCCATGCATAAATAATACATTGAGGGCAAAAATAACATTCTAATGTATAGAAATCAGGGAAGTGAACAGCATTTAATCTTTTCAGTAGTACTTGCTCACACCAACTCCACATACTTTGACTTGTCATTTAGTAAGTAATTTTTGTTTGCCTGTTGAGTAGGCCTACTTCATGCCCTGAAAACAGGGCAGAGTTAGAGTTTTCATTTTATTTTAAGTCCAAGTCCAATATTTGCATTGATCTGAAACTGAAAAAGCAATCAAGAAGGCAACAAAAAGAGAGGTGGAAAGAAGGAAGGAAGGATGAAGGACACAGCAGTGTAGCTTGCTGTGTCCTTTCACCCAGATGCAGCTGACTGGCAGTGTTTACTACAAGTTCAACTGAGCTCACAAAGCATTCTGTTTATTTGTTGGCATTAGCTCCTGCAATTAAAATACTATCTCCAAACCCTGTAAGGTAATAAGCAAGTGTTACTACAGTATCTTCAACAATAATCTGGAAAATCAATTTTGACTCTGTACCATCTAACACAAAAATGTAAATACATTGAAAAGAGCACCGTGAAGGGATTTCATAATACCAAAGAATTCCTCCTTTTGTTGTGCTAAGGTACTCATTTGTTTCTCTCCTGTCCCAGCAAATGTATAAAAGGATAACTCTGACCATGATTTCTATGGTGAATGGTATTCCTGTGAAGATATATGTAGGATTAATTTGAGGTCATCTTTTTTTTTTATTTTTTTTTTTTTTAAACCTGTCCTGCCCAGCAGCCTGGTATAGAGTATAATGACCTGGATACCATATTGTGCCAGACAGATTTTACTTTAACAAGAGAGTATTAAAATACTCCTTTGTCTGTTTTATTATTTATTTAATTATGTATTGATTTGTCACCGGGCCGGACAGGGGGGCAGACACGGGGATGGGGGGGCACAAACAGACAGCACAGAGAAAGGACAACACCTGCAAGAGAAGGGGGAAAGGGGGATGGAGGGTGGGGACAACAGGGAAAAGCTGTGGGAAACACCAATTGCAGAAAGCAACGAAACCTGCAAGAGAACAGAGAGGGGGGCTTGGGGAGGAGAAAAACAACAACAAACAAACACAAACAAAAAAAACAATAAAAATAATAATAATAGTAAAAGAAAACCAGCCGAACAGCAGCAATAAACAGCTGACATATTAATGACATATTAAGACAACTAAGAGAACAATGAAAACAAGAAACAGTCACACACACTAAATAAGCAACACAACACAGCCACGAGAGCTGGAGAGCGTGTGGGTGAATGTGTCTGTATGTGTGTGTATGTACATGTGTGTGCGCATAAGCCTGTTAAAGAATGTAGTTGTTAGAGAGAGTGGGACGCCACGACTGTAACAGGCAGGCAAGAACCCCAGTAGCCAATAGGGGTGGAAGAAAGAAAAAGAATAAATCAAATCAAAAAAAAAACAAAGACTCCCAGATGCACCGCGATGCAAACGCAGAAGACCCCGACCCAAATGCCAGTTGACAACGTAATGCCGACGGAACGCAAAAGAGGAAGAGCAGCGCCCGGACCGACCGCGGCGCAGACACAACATAGACCAGTGGCCTCCCCCATCCAGCACCCCACCGCCGCAGCAAACAACCACAATGCCCAAATGCCACGCAATCATCAACACCAATGCACAAGTGACGAGCCCAACGCGCACACTGCGCGAGCACGGCGACACCCATGCCCAGCAGCCCCCCGCGAATCCCGCGTGCGAGGTCGGGCAAATGAGAGAGAGCAAACGGAACAACACGACAGCGAAAGCCAGCGGAGAGAGACACCAGCAGCAAGCCCCAGCCCGGCAGCAAACGCGCCGCACAGGTCACCGTGCACCCGCCAATAAAAGTCCACCGTCCCCCCAACTGCCGGAAAAAACTAAGGCCGCCGGCGCCAGCCGACATCCCCCATGCCCAGCGCGCCCCCCGGCCGCCATGCAACACCAGCCAAACCAGCAACGAGGCAAAATCAACTAGCTCAGCTGCATGCCACCAACAACCCACCCATCCATCAAGGGCCGAGAACTCCAGGCACAAACCCAGAACAAACCGGAGCACAGCCCTGCCCCGCACCCACACTGCACATCCCGAAAACTAACTATATACCTCAGTATCCAGAGGGGTCCAACAACTGGCCGACAGAGAAATGGGCAAGCACGGATCCGAGGCCAACGAAGCAAAACAGGAACGCAAACAGGTCCCTCCAAGCCAACGAGGAGATGCCTCCCCCGGACTCCAACGCACAAACTAAACGCCCAGCAGCCATCCAGAGACCCTGCCCAGGGAAAAAGTATAATACATCAAGATGCATCGATAATCGTCCCACAATCCCACCGCAGACCCCCACCCCAGAAGCCAGGACACCCTGCGACCCCCCAAAGCGCAAAGGACCCCAGACCGCATGTCCAGGGGGAAGCTGTACCCCGCCCCAAGGAAGAACAGCAGAAAGCCGTGCCGGGAAGCTCGCTACCGCCAGGGAGCGATAACGCGGGAGAACCAGGCCAACGGTCCCCCAGCCCAGCCAGAGGCATCCCTCCCTACAGTGCAGCCAGTGACAGCAGCCCCGAGGCCGATTTCATCCCCGGACAGGGGCCCAGCCCCCCCAGTCAAGCACCCCCAAGGAGGAGCACCAAAACCTACCCCGACAGCACCGGTCATGCGCCCCAGAGACTCCCGAATGCCCCCACCGTGAGAGAGCTGGCAGGGGGAAGCAGCGGGAGCCTCACCTCTGCCGAAGAGGGCCCAGGCGAGGAGAGGAGACAACGGGCCCCAGGCCCAGGGACACACCACCCGCCCAGAAATGAGCAAAGGCCACAAGCCCGAGTCCGCAGAACCCTAGGCCAAGGGCGGGCCCCCACGCCAGGGGAGCCCCGACCCCCCCCAGCCCACCCCAGATCAGGCAAGGCCGCCACCAACCCCACAGCACCCCCAACGCCCGGGGCTCCAGGGGTAGGACACGAGGCCAATGAGAATCTCTCCCACTCCTTCAACCCCTCTGCCTGCCTCTGTAAATGTATTGTTTTGTGTTGGATGCATGTCATGGATTGTGAAGTGTTGTATGGTGGAGTGAAGATAAGGTGTGTGGTAACTAAGGTGCAACTAAAATTGGAGGGTAGTTGTGACACAGGCACCCCACAACTGTCAGGTAGTGGAGCCTCCCATCGTGCCCCTCCCACCCCCCAAGCCCTCTGTGTCTAATGTGTAATTAAAATTGAGGGGCAGGCAGTGAGGGAGGAAGAAGTGCGAGGCCGCAATAAAGCAGCCCCACCCCCCAAACGCCCTGCAGGCTGCCCGTCCCCCAGGATCCTAAGGGTGTATGTTGTGAGACATGACCAAAGGAGGAAAGGTGAAGGAGGTCATAGGGAGGCTAGAAGACCAGATTCCTGACTGGCCCCATCATTTATTCAGTCCCGTCCCCCACCCCCCTAAGCAGGAGGACGCCAGGTCCCTCCAGCCCAGGGCTTATAGCAAGAGCCCCTCTAGCACCGGTAGCACCCCAGAGTCAGTGACAACCCCGCCCATCCCCAGGACGGGCCCAGGGGGGCCCAGCCCCCCCAGCGCGCAGACCCGCCCCAGACCCAGAGGCTCCAAAGCCCCGTGCCCCAGACCCCCACACACTCCAGAGGCAGGTCAGTGCAGCCCCAACCCAAAGTCCAACAATCCCCCGTCCTCGCCGGGGCCCCTCCGGCAGCCCCACTGCTAACCCCTCACCTCACCGCTCCCCCACAATCAGCAGCACTCCGAGCACCACCAGCCCCCAAGGGAGCAGGTCCGGGGCAGCAAGGACCCCACCCAAGGACAGAACGGCCCAACAGCCCAGATCCGAAGGTCGGCCCACACCCAGGAGGCAATGCCACACAGGCCAGGTCAGGCCAGAAGACCCCCACCCCCGCTCCCTTCCCTCCCTAGCAGCGAAGCATCCCACACACAAACCCCCACCGTCCCCAAAGAAAAGAGACAGCAATCACCCCGCGACAGCAGCAACAGCCCCTCAGCCCTAGGGAGTCAGCAGATGCAAATAGCCCCTAGGACTCAACACGACCACACTCCAGAGGGCCGCGACGCACTGCAAGCAACCATCGACACACCCCAAAGCACAATCCCTCCATACACAGGATCCCGGCACAACCACCAAGCATCCAGTCCGGGCACTAAAATCCAGAGGAGACACCCCCCAACCAGCTCAAAAAGGACCAGCCCGCACCCCCAACCTCTTCTTCCCGGTCCCCACCCCTCCAACAACCAGTCGCCAGACCCCTCAGAGAACCGAAATGCAATTATCAGGATGCACAGCATGCACACAGGACAGAGCCGCACACCAGCCCAGTCCCGGCCCGCACCCGATGCCCCCAAACCCCGACAAGCACGCAAGCCAATAATGACCTACAGATGAGCCAATCAACACTACCCCGCTACCAATCTAACTAGCGGCACACAACAGCCAAGTAATGCGCTGCGCAGGAGAGATGCCAGCCGGCGCAAACCGCCCCCATCCCCCCGCAGCCAGAGAGACCACAGACCCCACCCACGGCTACACCGTGACCCACGCCGCACGTTCACCACCAGACCGAAACCCACCACAAGCATCCCCCCCCACCAACCTCCACCGCCATCTAACCATAGGGACTTGTTGAATAAGCCTATCTGTAACCGCTTCAATGAGGAGGCTGTATGATTTTGGAATAGTTTTAAATGTTATCAATATGTGACAGAAAACCAGATGTAAACAATCTCATTTAAGTATTCCCACGTTGAGAGCTCTTTTATTACATCTTCAGACTGGGTTTGAAGCAATGTGAATTCATGAGCAATGAGCAACTCAAGACGTCATGTAACTCCTCTAGCAATCTGAAGGATGATTCCACATGAGTATCAATACAAAAAAACATTATAATACAGGCTATGTGTTGATTATGATCAGACCTGTTATCTAATATAAAACATTTTACATTTTGAATAGATATACTTCCTGTGGAAGTAACACTCTTGTCTAAATGACAGTGCCTGTTGCTGCCTGTCAGAGATCCGGGGCTGTTAGTGAAATATAGTCCCTGGGTGGTATATTTAACCCCGTTGAAGCCCCCATCTTTGGGGCCACTCCTAGAGTTCCTGAGTAGGGGGAGTTGGCTGGACAGGGGAGGTGTGCATGTGGAGGCCCAGATAGGGCCAGCGTAACCTTTCCTCTAGATTCCCTAACTAAGTTGAAGCGCACTGCCCCACTTATATCACAAACATGCTGCTGTACTTAGTCCCAGGCTGCCTGTCATGCCTGGGTTCAACTCGTTTTCCCCGTAGGCTAACTCCTCCCTCTTCCCCTTGCTTCTCCCTAACCGCTGGCACTGCAGCTACTGCAACAGCTCCAAGCCCTCATTGCTCCCTGAGGTCATGCTTACGTGAGTCATACTGAGGCACAGCCTTCCATAGCAGGTAGGTGCTGCCAGGACAGAGCCATTTACACCTACTAAACTCCCTTCTGCAGCAAGAAAGCGGCAAACAAACACCAGTTTACCAATTTCACACATGTAGGTAAAGGTATGAGGTTTGTTAATATATAAGCAGGAACAATAAACAGAATATGAAACATCAAGGGTCTCATGCTCATTAAAAATTACTCTGGGCCTAGTACTGCATCTTATATTGACCTGGTAATATTTCTGAAAACATTCATTTGGAGCCTTTTCCATATTTTTTCTTCATTGGGCCTTCTGACACAATTTCTCTTTATCCAAATGCATCTGGTGATGTAACTAGCATAATGTAGGTCAAGACCAGTTTGAATTCCCTGACATGTACATGTGGGAATGATCTCATGGAAACTGTCAGACAATAGCAAGAAAAGCTGAAAAACACACATTAACATTTACATACAAGTACAAGTTTACAAGTTTAAAGATATATTTAGTATCAGGAGAACAATATCCTTTTCTCTGCACCCACAATAGGTTATCAGTGCAGTACATCTGTAGACTTGAATGTCTATGAAAAGTCTATTATCTTCAGGATTAATTTGTCTGCAAACACAAACATTATTAACATAAATCAAACATCTAATAGAGTTAATATGGATCTAAATGAGGCACTGAGGTCGTCTCCTCCCCAGAAATCCTTAAATGGTGGCTAAACCCATGGACAAAACAAGTGTCAAAATCATGACCAAGAGTTGGGTACACCAGTTACACTGTTACCTAACTTAATTATTAGCATAGTTTCATAGGGGCCTCTTATGGATGACCTGGTTCACTGTGAACCCACAACCATTTTGAAATATCTGCATTTGAAGGCATACATTATCACACAGGTAACATGGTTAAAGCCTACAATGATAACAATGATGACAGGTACTTTCTTTCCTGATTTTTCTGTGAAACAGCTCCACAAAACTACAAGACAGAAACCTGCACTTCATCTGGCGCTGGTGTTGCATTCAAGGATTGTGGGAATGGTGGTACTATGACTTTCCTGCAGGCCCCCTCGCATTCAAGTTGACAAGCTTGAAAACAACAAGGTTTCTCTGGAATGGCTATTTCCAATAACAACAAGGAGTTATATGCAATCAATCAATCAAGGCGAATATGTCCATTTCTATAGCGTAAAACATAATCTAGTTTAGTTTAGTTTGTGTATTAACCTAGCCTACTTAATATTTCCCCAAGAGTTGCTGCAAAGTGTAAACTACGAACTCAACTCACTTCTTCAAAAGCTGGACAAAATATTTAGTCATCTAAAGTCAAATCTTTGTATTTTGACTTCACCTATACGTGGACCTGTGGCCATAAGTAGTTATATTCATCCTTTTATTTAAATTTTTAAAAGAAATACAGTGAAACATCACAGACTCTGCAGCAGGAAAAGAAATTACACATGAGCCCATACACTCGCACACCACATATTTTAAATCAAGTGTATAATGCATCCTTGGTGTTCATAGTACACAGAATAATTAAATAAATACATTGAATATTAGGAAAGTTTTGAATTACATCTGATCTATAAGTGGCATTGCAATTTGTAGGCTATTCTTATTGAAAATGTATATACTCTTTGCTGTCAACATTTAGCTCAATAGGACACGCAGCTTAATATTTGTTATCTACACTTGAGTCAGAAAACATTCTGACAAAAAAACAGACAGGAGTACAATAGAATATAAGAGTACTCAAGTCAATATAAAGTCTGAATTTGAAATTTGAGAAACTACTTTGATGAAAACGATACATTTTAGACTTAAAAATGCACAACAATAATACGAGCCTGTACGCAGGATAAGCGATTGACGA